>NW_008690869.1:0-517 GCF_000695815.1 Acanthisitta chloris | reverse complement strand
AAACCCACTGGCATACTCAGATGCTGACGTGACCGTGGGTCCCACCTATTCCTGAGAAATCCGTTGGCAATCCCAGCCCTTTGTGCCCTTTCCACCTGCTCACTGGGGGCCAAAAAGGAGAAAAGGGTTGGAGGTTTGGAGCAGGTATGTTGAAGGAGCAGGGAAGGGGATACATACAAATAGGGATATGTGGGATGCAGGAAGGTCATGGATTATGGACGTGGAATGGAAAAAAGGGGGATCCCTCCCCAGGGATGAACTGCTGCAAGCGCCCAGTGGCAATGGCTGAGCCTTCTCTGTGCCTTGGAAGAGAGGTGGTGTATCCTTGGCTTGTAATCCCCCTTGGATTACATAGTGTGGTTTAGAGAGTAGAGTTGCTCCCTCTGGGACCAACTTGCTCCAGGACGCTCTGCTTAGTGTCTCATTCCAGAGTGAATGAGTCAAGGGAATGTCTCTGGAAAGAGCCATGGGACTCATTCCTGAGCACTGGCTTAGCAGGACGTCATTGAAGTGGGTG
>NW_008690868.1:5828-6039 GCF_000695815.1 Acanthisitta chloris | reverse complement strand
GCTCCGCAACACCTGGCATCAAGCTGCTCGCTCGCAGGCCGCGGGCTTGCCAGAGCGAGTCGTCGCCCTTAGGGCAAATTGTTCCAGGGGCCGTGGAACCTACCGTGGGTGGCTGCATTCCTATTATCCCCAAATTACCCGTGCCCAGGAACGCCCCCAAAGTCCGACCCTCGGCCCGCGCCGTGTAACTCCTCTGCCTGCGGCGCCGAGG
>NW_008690868.1:4657-5801 GCF_000695815.1 Acanthisitta chloris | reverse complement strand
AAATCTAATGAGAACCGTTTGACGCTGAATTGGTGTTTCTACTCCGCGGGTATTGCCTTGAATGGGTGCAATCTCTATGAGACCTCTAGTTTCCCTCAGATTTGGCTGAAATTGAAAAATGGGATAAAAGAACAATGGGACTGGCAAAGAGAGGAACAAAGAGGCGCCATGACTGTGTAAACCTTGTCTTCCCAGGAAGCCAACTAAAAATGCTAAAAATATGCAAGAGACTTTGGAATGTGACTGCAAAGGCTTATAAGGTTTATAAGGCGTGTCATTAAAGGTTCATGTGCATGGTACTAAGTTAGAGTAGGCTCAGGAGGCCGGTGGGAAGAGATTGGAAACTTTTGAGGGACTGTGGAGATATGTTTTAAAAACAGATACACTGAAATCTTGCCTCTGTTGAACTGAAGGAAATTAAGTCAATAGTTCAACTCCTATACGATCAGCATTTCAGCCAGGACATGTGAAAAGACAATGTCTATTTAAACAGGTTTGGCCTTAAGAAGCAATTTCAGGAAAAAGAGTGACAAACCTGGCCATACTCCAGGCCTTACTCCAGGTCATACTCCAAGGCCAGACAGGAATTTTAAAGTAGAGAATTCCTGGTTGAGACTTAAACAACGTTTGTGCTGTATCTCTAACCAGAGGTTGGACTTGCAGTCACTGTTATGAAAGTTACATTTTCAAGCTATTGTTCTGGGATGAAATACAATTACATTCAACCATTTCATCTGTTTTTCTGTACTCTTATAAAACATGAAAAAACAATATTCTTTCAAGAAATTAATTTGGCTGGAAGAGGAAAATGAGTGTTTTCCTTCACACTGAAAAAAATAGCATAACTTCTTCTTCTAGGAAATCTTCCCTGAGAGGTTTATTCAGGCAAAAAGGGCAAGGGTGTCTGGAAGTCTAGACTTACTTATTTTAGGCTTACTTACTTTATAAAAGTTCCAGCTGATACAGGTATTGAATATGCCACTCAGGTTTGCTGCCAGGTCTCTGGTTTTATAATCTGGACCTGTTTTAAAATGTTTTCTTTCACGCTTTGCTGCATCAAGTGAATTTTCTGAGTTTTCATGTTTGTAAATGGCAGGAGATACACAGTGGAGTCTTTGAAATCAAAAGAATTCCAATAAGACAA
>NW_008690868.1:0-4607 GCF_000695815.1 Acanthisitta chloris | reverse complement strand
GGGAGCAGGCTATTCATTTCCATGAGATTGACTTCTTTGTAGTAGTAACATCTAATAAAGCAGAGGGTGAATATCTCCTTCCAGACAGATAAGGACTGTAGTAAGCAAGGGAAGTAAGTGGAAGACACAATGAGTTCCAATTGAACAAACTGAAAAAAATTTTAGGCAAGAGACTGGGAGATGGTATCTTAGCTAGGTTGTAGTTTACTATGTAACTGTACTCTTGTCTTTCCTTAATACAACAATGGGATCACTGGTAGTCATGGGAAAAGCAGCCACATGGGCAAGATAAATACAGGAAAAGTAAGTTCACAGCATCACGAAGAGTTTAGCCTGCATAATCTGGGGTGGAGGGATGGAGAGGGGAGAGAGAGAAGAAAGACAAACAGACCTTATGGAATAGTTCATTGATCTGCTTCCCCTTATTTTAAACAGCTTTCTGAAGCAAACTTATTCCATAGGGAAAATCATACTCTGTTTATACTGACTTATAAAGATGATCTGATGTCATTTGGAGTATAACCATTTCATAAGAGACTAAGAAATGTTCTGTCTTTTCTCATAAGAGATTTAAAACCACAATGTTGTGCAGTGTGGCATTATGTAATTGCCAAAAAAACATGTCAGATATGGACACTGTGTTGTTATTTGTATCTAGGACTAACTTTCACAATCCATATGCAAATATGTAAAACATGTTTTTTTCTTCACCATGTACATTTGCCCTAATAGGGATTATACTTGTGCACTTGTGCTCATTTGGAAGTGGGGGAAAGCTTAGCAGGATCACTGCAGTGATAGAGTCATTCTCAGACCACAGCAGAACTGCCTTTGCAACATCTTTTTAATTCATTATGCTTATCTTGGTTCTCACCTTTGTTTTTTTGGGGTTTTGTGCTCTACTTTTATGGCTGCACCAAGTGTGCTTGTGATGGAATTTTCTTCTTTGCATTTAGCTATGATTGTGACAGTCACAGTCCATTTTAAAAACCACAGAGTAATATAATACCACAGAGTAAAATAATGGGATCTACAGAAATCTGGGTTTAACCACTGCTTATTTCATCAAGCTGCTTACTCCATCAAGTTTTTCTTTCTCAGGCATTGGAATAGGTTGCCCAGAGAAGTGGTGGAGTCACCATCCCTTGAAGTGTTTAAGAGGTGTCTGGACCTGGCACCGGAAGATACTGTTTAGGGCTTACAGTGGAGTGACAGATTAATGGCTGAACTTAAAGGTCTCTTCCAGCCTTGATGATTCTATTCTGTCCTACGGTTCTAAAAGTTTAGAATGAGTCTGTGACACATCTGGAGCAAGAAGCTAATCCCTAACTCCATTGGTAGGAGTTTCACCTACCTTAAGAACTATAGCTCAGAGATGATGTGGACTACTTGGACTCCTGGTAGAAGTCAAAGGATACTTTGGGACCAATGAGGTATATGAGAGAACAGCACCAGATCCAACTACCAGAGAGAGAGTGTTTTAACCACCAGAGTAGATATTCCTATGACTTTTTTTGGTAATTGGTGCTTTTATAAAATCATAGAATTGTTTAGATTGGAAAAGACCTCTAAGATAATCAAGTCCAACCATTAAGCTAGCACCACTGTGTTCACCACTAAACCATGTGTCCAAGTGCCACATCGACAGGCCTCTTGGTCACTTCAGGGATGGTGATTCCACCACTTCCCCAGGCAGCCTATCCCAATGCCTGACTACCCTTTCAGTGGAGAAATACTTCTTAATATACAATCTAAACCTCCAATGGTTGTGCCGGTCCATGGGTGGTGAGCAATTGTATTGTGCATCACTGATTTTTTCTTTTTATTATCCATTAGCATTTTAGCTCATTCTGCTCTTTATCATTATTAAACTGTTCTTATCTCAACCTACATATTTTACTTTATTTGTTCGCCTCCCCATTCCTCCGGGTTGGGGGGGAAGAGGGGGGAGGAGGAAGTGTGAGCGACTGCGTGGTTCTTGGCGGCTGGCTGGGGTTAAACCACGACAGAAGCAGTGTCAAAGGCTTTACTAAAGCCCAGGCAGACAACATCCAGAGCATTTTCCTTATCCACTAGGCAGGTCATCCTGCTATAAGAGATGATCAGGCTGGTCAAGCAAGACCTGCCTTTTCTAAACCCATGCTGGCTGGGTCTGATCCCCTGGTTGGGGGGTACCCAGAGAAAAAACTAGCCTTGCTATTAAAGACTGAGGCAAAGAAGCGGCCTCCTTACCCTTTGTGACTATGTTTCTCTCCATATCCAGTAAAGGGTGAAGATTCTCCTTAGCCCTCCTTTTGTTGCTGATATATTTATAAAAACATTTTTGCTGTCTTTTACAGCAGTAGACAGATTTAAGTTCTACCTGGGCTTTATACCTTCTGATTTTTTCCCTGCATAACTTCATGATGTCCCGGTAGTCCTTCTAAATTGCCTGCCCCTTTTCTAAAGGTGGTACATTCTCTTTTTTACCCAGAGTTACAGCCAAAGCTTTCTGTTCAGCCTGGCTGGCCTTATTGCCCACTGGCTTGTCTTTTGTTATATGGGGACAGCCTGCTCCAGCACCTTTAGAGTTTCCTTCTTGAAGAATGTCCACCCTTCCTGGACTGCCTGTCAAGGGCATCTGTCAACCAGGCCCTTAAACAGACCTCCCTAAGTCCAAGATGGCAGTTAGGTAGATCCCCCTCTTTTCAAGGAATTGGAAACTCTTATCATTTCATGATCACTGTGCCCAAGATGGCCGCAGACCATCACATCACCCTCTAGTCCTTCCCTGTTCACAAATAACATGTCCAGCGAGCACCTTCCCTATTTGGCTCACCAGCTGTGTCAGAAAATTGTCTTATGCACACTCCAGGAACCTCCAGGACTATTTCCTTTCTGTAGTATTGTATTGTTTAGCCAGCAAGCATCTTGTAAGTTGAAGTCTCCTGAGAGAACAAGGGCCAGCAATTGTGAGACTTCTTCCAGCTGCTTACAGAATTTTTCATCTGCCTCTTCATCCTGGTTGGTGGTCTATAACAGATTCCCACCAGCATATCTGCCTTGTTGGCCTTCTCTTCTATCCTTGCCCAGAAACACTCAACCCTATCATCACCATCATTAAGCTTTAGACAGCTGAAATACTCCTTAACATAGAGAGCTACTCCACTACCTCTCCTTCCTCACCTATCCCTGCTGAAGAGTTTTTAGCCATCCATTGCAGCACTCCAGTTGTGCAAGTCATCCCACCATGTTTCTGTGGTGGTGACTATGCTTTCCCACTGCACAATGACTTCCAGGTTGATTTCCAGGAACATTCTGCTCGTGGGGGAATCAACCTGGCTGCAACCATCTGCAGCATTCTTCCCTTTAAGATCCAGAGGGACCCTCACTCCTCAAAATGGTGTAGGTGCCCATCATGAATAAGAACACCTCCCTCATAAGAAAACTGGCTGGAAGTCATGGTATTTGAAATCTGTCATGTCTTGCATGAAGAGGAAGCTCCTGGAACTGAAGAGACTTTTCTGTCCAGAAGGAAAAATACCCAATCTCTTTAGCTGTATAGTTGATAACCAATTGAGGTGCCCCATACTGTAAAGAAAAAAAATGCTGACCAAACATGTTGTTTTCAGTTTTGTAGCATGGGCAGCAAGAAAGAATTGCAGTTGTTTCCGCTGGCCTCTGCTTTATATAGAGGAGCATGGCAAATAGTCACCTAGTTTCAAAGAGCGGTGTGATCTCAAGTGAGTCTTGCCGCATCTATACAAGACACGAATGTATCAGAAGGAAAAGACACTCGGACAAACCTTCACAAAAGTAGGAGCTGTGTCACACATTTCTGAGTATATGAACAAGCAGAGAAATTGGGAAAAATAAAACCATTTACAAGTAATAGGTTCAGCTTCCAAAATGCTAGGGCTTAGACAGTAGGTCCAAGCCAGAGTTGACTTATAGATGAATCCTGTATTCCTTGTGTGTTGGGGCCTGGCTAGCAGAGGAGCTGTAACTTGAGCAATGGTTAAAGGAATGCTTAAGCAGTTAAAAACAAGACACATAAAGTAGGTCTTGCTGACCTTGTTTCTATCTTCATGCATTCCTGTGTCTTCAATCCAACACTTTATAATGGTCTTGTTCTCTCCTGCTGTCAGGGTTTTTAGGTTTGGTTTTGGTTTTACTGCCTTATAGATAAGTCATCTTGCTAGCAAGCTGAGAATAGTGCTGTTGTTTAGATTCTCATAGACACTGTGTAGCTCTTGTTATCAGTTTCCCAGGATGTGAGAGCAGGATGCAGCTTAAACTTGTAACTTGTCATAAGTAAGAATTGTGCGCATTGACAAGTTGAGCGACCAATCCAAAGTTGTGTGATCAGCGTGTTGCTGCATGTACGGGAGACATTTTACTATAAATACTGTTAGGTGCCCTAAATAAAGTTGGCTATCAGAGCATCATATTGGTGTGCTGTAGTCCGTCCCTCGCAAGGACCCCAACACTTGTAAACAGTGCTTCTTTGTGTTAGTTAACTAGACCACTTAATGTAAAACATAGATGCAAATAACCTTTGCTTAGGTTGTATACCTGTCATGGGCCATGCTGCCTGGAAGATGTCTTATAGATGACCCTTGTATAGC
>NW_008690867.1:1134-1449 GCF_000695815.1 Acanthisitta chloris | reverse complement strand
GCTAGAAAAGAGAGCTTCTTATTTCATTTCTGCATTCAGTCTCTAAACTATGTGCATAACCACATATACTCCTGAGCATCGTTTCCAGCCACACGCTTGAAGGACCTGTTACTAAGAACTGTTAGCTAACAGCTGTCAGGAGGTCAGTTGCTCTTCGAGGCAATAAAGTTTTTCTCCTTTCTTGACCATGGCCCCATTATTCTGAGACATTCAAAAATGATTTCTCCTCAGGAAACAGGCCAACAGGGGCCACACACTGGAGGGACAGGAGACCTTGCGCGTCCTGCTCCGTGCTGCAGACGAGACACTGCCCGA
>NW_008690867.1:484-1005 GCF_000695815.1 Acanthisitta chloris | reverse complement strand
CCTGTGGTTTTGGAGAAGGAACTCTGGTGCCACTTCCCCTCCGGCAATTGTGTCCAATCCGGTATATTGCTCTTCAGGATCTCCCATGCTCACAATGCTCTCTGAAAGAAACCCAAGGAAGGATGCTCACTTCAGAATGGAGATCCCACCCTCTGGCAGATCTGAAATGCAGCCCCACTGTCTGAGGCTGCGAGCTGTAGTTAGTTGGGTAACAACAACAACAACAACAAGACAGGCAGCTCTGTAGCAGAGATGGCTTTCATAAAGACTGATTTTCGCCAGTCCTTTGAACAGTTCTTTTGACAGGAAACTAAGGGAGAAACCTTCAGAGCAGACAGAGAGCAGGAAAGAACAGGTACCAAGGCAAGTGTTTGTCACCTATGAACATTCACACTGCTCTATGGGCCCAGAGATTCAGAAGACATACTCAGTTTCTCTAGACTCTCCTCTGTCCAGCTGCAGCTGGAGATACTGGAGCTCTCGCGTGTGGGAGTAGTGGCTTTTTGCTTTGGTGTGGGGCG
>NW_008690867.1:0-472 GCF_000695815.1 Acanthisitta chloris | reverse complement strand
AGGATGGGTAGATCTGGGACAAGAAATCACTTTGTGTCACAAAAGTGGCTACCAGAGACACTTCTCATCAGTATTTCAAGCTTTAGGGAACAGCCCTTGGGAACCCTGTTCCCCTCCTTTGGAGACTGACATTCCCTTGACGCGGCAGAGCTGCGTAGGATTCGTCTCCCCAAATTCTGGCCATGTAAAAGTTACAACTGTAGTCTAAGCTGTTCATTTAGCTGCTTAGACAGTCCATGAAGTACTCGCTCTGCTGAGGACAGGGAGCCCGCACACATCCCGTGGACAAAGTTCCTCCCTTTTCCACTGAGAGCATTTCAAGAGACAATGCTGCCTCTTATCTGGTACTCAGAGAAATTAACCAACCCGGACAGAATCCCAGGAAAATGAAAACTAAACTGAAAAGTTCAGAACTGGCTTTCCAGGTGTCAGTGGCTCAGGGGGTAAGCACTTTGTCATGGTAGGACTCCAG
>NW_008690866.1:10447-11601 GCF_000695815.1 Acanthisitta chloris | reverse complement strand
ACGGGGCAGGTGTGGGGGCACACCCGCACCCGAGAACACGGGTAAGACTGCTGCAAGCTCCTGAACACTTCACACCGATATGGAGGAGCCAGGCATACCTTAGGATGTTCCCCCTGCTCCAGCATTACAATTCCCCCGGTTTTCCTCCGATTTTATTATTCTAGGGTTTTGGTGTTCTATGGTGCGGGGAAGGAGCAGCGACAGCTCCTGGCTGCCTCCCCCTCCCCAGTCCAGCTAGGCTTTGGACGATGCTGCAGACTGCAGCCGCTGCAGCTCCAGGACACGGATGAGGAGGAGAAAGGCGATGCTCAGGAGAAGCAGCCAGAAGAAAACCCAGTAGTGCTGTGGGAGGAAGAGCCAGGGCCGCCACAGCTCTGCTGTCGACCCCTTGGACCTGGGGAGAAGGCGACCAGGGACACTCGTCATCCCTAGAGCAGAGCTAATCCCACATCTGCCCCATCTAGGGATGAGGACAGTGTTTAACTCAGCCCCCAAACCTCACTGGCCGTTTTACAAACCCAAATGCAACAAGCCCAGGGAGGACATGGGTGACCCCCAATGCATGGGCAAAACTATGGCACAGCAGGGTTGAGCTGATGCAGCCAAGCAACATCCCAGCCTTCTATCACCAAATCCCCCAACCTGCTTCCCAAGTGCTGGCCACCTGCAGACCACAGAGAATCCAGCAGCCATGGGGACATGCTGGGCACACACAGGGTGCTGCTCACATGAGCCCAGGCTGCTCCGGCTCCTCGTCACCTGCATTTGAGCCTCTGCCATCTGCCTCAGCCGCTGGCTCCTCGGTCACGGTGCTGCCCTGGCCCAGTGGCTCCAGCTCACTCCTGGGGAAGGGGAGAACGGGGTCTGTGCCATACTGTCATGGGCCAGTGGCTGCCGTGCCACCTGGTGCAGTTACCTCTGGGTGCTGGGCCAGCGTTGGGGCCCATCCAGCTCTGGCTCGCCTGCCGGGGCTGCTTGGCTGTCAGGGCTGGCACCTGCCTGGGCATTGAAGGTGGGAGCATGAGTGGGGATACAGCTGCCCAGTAGCACCAAGCCTGGGGACACATGCCCAACAGCAGGGCACAGCCCCTGTCTGTCCCTGCCGCGCATGTCTTTACCAAGAGCTGCTTGGGGATGACAGCGATGCTGACTCT
>NW_008690866.1:5839-10421 GCF_000695815.1 Acanthisitta chloris | reverse complement strand
TGGGGGTGAGCACCACGCTGGCTGCTTCTCATGCCCTCCTTCCCCATCACCTCCCCAGCACAGGCAAGGGACACTGTCAGCTCCCACTGGCCCTAGTGCTAAGAGGGGAAGCGGGAAAGCCAGGGAGATGAGGGAAGGTCAAAGCAGAGGTTTGCGCCTGTCATTACTCCTTCAAGCTGTGCTGGTGGGGCTGCCTAACCCCTTCCCCGAGCGCTCCCCTACCTCTCTCTTGAGCTGTAGGGGACTCAGTGCTGAATTCGAGCTGGTGCTAGAGAACAGCCAAGCCTGTGGCTCTCGTGCTATGACCCTGCAATGCAGAGGGATCTGCCTGAGATCTCCTGGACAAGCAGCCCCCAGCCTCGGGTACCCTGAGGATGCCCCTGCATTTTGCATCATCCCCGGCACTTCCAGCAGATCTTCCCTGCAGCAAGCAGCTGGCCAGAGTGGCATTGCCTGGGGACTAGTGGGTGTGTGGGGACAGCAGCTGAGGGAGAACAGCAGGGCACAGGGAGGCAGTGGCTCTGAGACTGCTGAACTGGGACCAGTTACCTGCTGGAAAGTTCGCTTCAAGGGGTGAGACCTCAGCCGTGGCTCCACATCATCTGGGAGCAAAGAGAAGCTGCCTTATATCATCCCCCAGCATTACGATGGGACTGGTGTGCAGGCCATCGCAAACCTCCCTCCCATCAAAAACTGTCCTAGCCACATGCCCTGTGCATGGCACAAGTCACAGGGGTGCCCCAAGCACAGCAATGGCATGCATGAGGCTTGATGTCCAGGGACAGAGAGTTCTTTGTGTGCACAGGGCCCCCTGGCCCACATTCCCAGCTGGGCTATGGGGCAGTGGCTCTCTGGCCATCAGCACCTGCTCCCACACTGCATCTGTTGTTAAACAAGTCTCTCGCCTCTGTCATCAGGTCCCAGCTGTCCCCAGCAGTGATCCCCAGCTTGCACAACCCATTGGTTCTGCAGTGCAGAGTCACACTGATCCCCCTGGAGGGGTTCAGGACCAAGTCCTGCAAGGTCACTCCGTGCACACCCCACGCGGGCCCCAGCAGTTGAGCCCACCTCACCCTGGGTCTCCTCCAGCTGCCGGTTGCGGGAGTTTTGCTGGATCAGGCGCTTCATCTCTTCCAGCTCTGCATGTTCCCGCATGTGGTGCCGCTTCAGGTTCTCCACATGCTGGACCATCACCTCCGCTGCTCGGCTCATCCGGGCCTCCTGCAGCCAGGCAGTGTGGGCAGTCAGGCCCCCATCTCCTGGTCCCTAAGGAGCCAGGTTCTGCCAGTCCCTGTGCATCCCATAGTGCCTCCACCCAGGGAGCGCAGCTGTGTCCCCTTCCTGCTCCCAAAGACAGGCGGATCCCTTGCATCCCAGTACATGCGAACATGGGGTCAAGGCCAGCGCCACGAGGAGGAGGGACCAACCCCAGCAAGTCCAGGGAAGGGTCCCCAAGCCCAGCCGTAGCACCCTCTGTTGCTCCCAGCCCCGGCAGGGAGCAGCCGCCGACAGCACAGTCAGGTTGTGCTGCAGCTGCTCCAGTGTCTCCTTGCAGCCTGCATTGGTACAGCATGGGCCCAGCCTCTGTCAGGGGAGAGAATGAGAGCATGGAGCTGCTGGAGCTGGGACTCTGAGTTGTCCAAACCCCTTCTGGGCTGGATGTCCCCAGTGAGCGCCAGCCCCATGCCTTGGTGCCCACCTACCTCCAGGGCAGCCTGGCACTGCCCCAGCTCCTCCCGGATATTTTCCTCCGCTGCATCCCGTGCCCGTTTCTCCACCTGCATCCGTTGCTGCAGGGTAAACATGTCGCAGCGAAAAGCCAGGGCAAGGTGGGCAAAAGCTGCCTGCGGGGTGGGAGAGGCAAGAGGTTGAATATGGGGTAAAACGGAAGCCATCAGGGCCATGCCCTGCTGTCCCCAAGGCACAGACAGACCTCTCAGCATGACACCAGAACAGAGCCGTGTTCCTTAGCACTCTAAGGATAACTAGCACTTGCCTTGGCCCAGCAGCCATTAGGCTGCTGCATGCTGGGGACAGTCCCTTGAGATGCCAGCCTGACCGAGACAGATGCCCAGGCAGCCGATAACACATAGATATCCCAAGCCCTTCCGGCACTCCCAGGCGCCTGGCAGACGCCAGCCCTCGCTGCGGGTCCCAGCTGACTGTGCAGCCTGACTCAGCTCTGGCACTCACAGGGAAATTATTTTTATTAGTGTGGCTTCTGCTGCCTCCCCAGCTAAGGGCGCTCTTCAACAGCTGCAGCACTTTGTGGGATTACTGGGCATGCAGAGGATGGACTCATTTTGCTATGGAAATGCAACTGCCTCCAAACACCAAGAGCATTGCTGGGTAAGGGTTTATAAGGTGGCTGCCAGGGGACTGCAGTGCCTGGAGCATGTCCAGAAGTAGGGCACAGCCACAGGACTGTGAGCCAGCAAGGCATCTGTCCCCCCTCCTTCCCCAGCCCACCTGCAGCCCCTGGCAGCCCTCACCTCCAGATCCTGCTCTGTCAAAGCCACCCTGCAGAAAGAGAAGTGCTGTCAGGGATGGAGGCATCATGGGGTCTGCATGTTGAAAATGCCCTTGGTCTGCTCCCAGGGGTGCCGTTCACCACCAGAAGTGGGAAGCCAAGTGCCCATCAGCTGGACAGCAGCTCTTGTGCAATGGGAAAGGAGGAAAGCCCAATCCCTGAAGCATGCTGTGCCCTGGGACCACCCTGTCCTGTAGCCCCTGGTGGGATGCAAGTGCTCACTGGTCTTACCTGTGCAAGCTTAGTCTGTCCAACACTGAAAATTCACTGGGGAAACTCAGCAGTGGCTCCTCCAAGGTTTCTGCATTTGCAAGGAGGCAGTGACACCACAAGAGATGTGAGGACTTTTCCTTGGCCTTCCCTCCTCCCTCTGCCCTCCTGTTCTGGCAGGGAGCAAGTGCCCATGGTGTGGGACCATCCCAGCTCTTTCCCCAGCATCTGAGGGGCTTCAGGTCCCCCCAGGCCAGTCTCCTCCTCCCCATGTCCCCACCAAGGGAGACAACCCCCATCAGAACATGTTCCCATGCTCAATCCCAGCTACTTCAAGCCTTCCCCTGAGAGGACCCAGCTGGGATGTAGGATGGGGCCTCACCCACCTTCTTCAGTCCTGTCACTGTCCCCAGTGTGCACAGCCTGCTCCTGCCTGTCCCTGCCTGGCACCTGGGGGGCACAAGGGTGCTGTCGGAGCAAACCTCTCCCTGGTGCTGCATGGCACCCCAAAACGACCAGCACTGAGAGGCTGGGGGCACGGCTGAGCCCGAGGGGCTGGGAAGGGAAGGGGCTCCCAACCTGTTGCCCTCCTCTCCCTCTTACCTCACTGACATGCTCCCTGCTCTGCTCATTCCTGGCCAAAACCTCATCCGAGTGCCCCTGGGGACTGGTCATCCTGCCTGGGGACAGAAAGGGTGGTGGTAGCTGGGCAGCAGGATCCTCTCCTGTGCCTGACACCACTTCAGGGGAGACACACAAAAACACTGCTGGCATTTCTGCAGCCTGCAGGCTCCCAGGGGCATGGGCTGGCAAGTGCCCCCAAAATATTCCTACAAAATTAAGCTAGGCTGGGCCAGGTCAGGGGAAGGAGGGCAAGGAATCTGGCGCAGAGGGTGGGTTACAGCTGGTGAGGCAGATCCAGGGGACGGGGTTGAGGTCCCAGGGCTGGAAGGGGTATGAGGTTGCAGGCAGGGGTTGCCAGGCCAGGGGACACCCTTCTTCTGCTCAGGGAGGGAGAGTGCAAACCCCACCCCTTTTCCCCCATCCCCACCCTGGGTTGCCCTTACCTTCATCTAGAGGCGTGGGGAGCCTGGACAGCTCTGCCTGCTGCTCCCTGTGGAAAGAAGCCTGAGTAAACCCTAAAGAAACTCTGGCAGCATAAGCGGCAGCCCCCCCACCCCTCCCCCAGCCGCCGCCGCCACAGCACCCCTTGATGGATGCTGCTCCAGACCTGGGTCTTTTCTGAGCATCCTCCACAGCTCGCTCCATCGCCGCTCTCCCTGGCACGGGCACAGCAGCCCCCTCCACTCCTGCCGCCGCTGCAGAGCTACCGCCAAGGAGCCCGCCAAGGCTGATTCCAGCCAGCAATGAGTCACCAGCCCACGGCTGTACTTTTCCTCAGCACTGTCTTTTTTTTCAATCCCTGGCTGCCAAGCAGGCCTTGTTGTGAGCCAGCCTCTTCCAGCACCACTAGAAACCCAGCTGCTGACAGCCCAGGCACCAGCTCACATCACTCCCATGGAGATGGTAGGCCTTGGTGCATGATTTTGCCCGCTTAAAAGTGCACCGTGTTGGCCTCATCACCTCAAAACCCTGTCCTGGGTGCAAGAAGGTTCTGGCAGCTCTGTAGCGTCCCTGCTTACCGGGGCCAGTGATGCTGACAGCAGGTCACCAGTGCATGGAGATACAGGGCCTGCTGTGCACAGAGCCTTCTGTGGCCTGATGCTGGGGCCTAGCACCCAACAGGGAAAGGGTTTGAACCCCCAAACTTCGCTCCTGGCTTCGGAAAGGGCTACAGCAGGGCTTTTCCCTCTTCTCCCAGCAAGCCTGGGGGTAATTCCC
>NW_008690866.1:4470-5821 GCF_000695815.1 Acanthisitta chloris | reverse complement strand
GGGGCCTGCCATACCAAAATGATGATCAGTGTCCCTCGTCTGGCAGCGTCATCCCTGCCCCATCCTTGCTGGCACCCCAAGAGCTGCAGGGGGGCACATACCTTCGAGGTGAGGGGCTGGGTCGGCAGCTCGTCCGCAGCCGCTGCTGCTGGCGGCGCCCTGGGGCGAGTCCCTGTGCCTCCTCTTCTCCCTTTCCCAGCGAGGTCCCTGCCAGTGGCTTCATGTGCCAAGTGTGGCAGCTCCAGGACCAGCACACCTATTATGAGAGACACACGTTAGCTGCACACAGAAGGAGAACGCCTCTAAACAGTATATTTTTAAAGTGTTTTCTCACCCAGCAGGAGCTCCAAGCTCCTCTGCCTAGCATGGAGGCATCTGTGGGAAAACAGGTGGGGAGGCCCACTGTGATTCAGGAGGATGCTGGTGGGATTTAGGTGGGCATGGAGCAAGGCAAACGAGGCATTTGATACAAGCCCCGTGTCTGTGCAGTGCCGAGGGTGGCCTTTCCTGCTCACTGCTCCCATTTCCCTCCCACAGGGCAATCCTCTTTTGGGGCATGCGATGTGGGTCATCTCTGCAGGGGGAGACAAGTTTGCACCCACCAACCAGTGTGAGCATCCAGTGCAGAGAGGGACTGACCCACTGCCCCCCAGGCAGCAGACGGTGCAATCCCCAAGCACCCTCCTGACACCCTGACTCCTAGAGAGACAAACATATAGGGAGCTTGGACAACTCATTGAAACTGTTTTATAGTGTTTTAAGAATCAGAAATGCAGAAAGTCCACAGCATCCCTCTCCCAGCCCAGGGTAAAGTAGCTGTGCAGAAGGGACTGTCTCACAGGACGCATCTCCTCAGAGGCTGTGCCCACAGACATGCAGATATGGGGGTAGAAGGAGAATTGCTTTGGCAGAGACAGGAAATGCAGCAGAGATCTAAGGCGACAGACCAGGGACTGCTTGAAGCCCCACGTGCTGTGCAAAGCCTTGACCAAGCACCAAGCAGGGCAATCCCCTGGCTCCCAGAACCTGTGCAGCCCCATTGAAGGTGTAAAAGCAAACAGTACTTGGCATTTGTCAAAACCAGCCCATTTCATGCCTACACACAGGGAGTCTCTGACACTCCACCCAGGGGCTCAGGAGCCCCCAGCCACCAGGGATCAGCCAAACTCATCACACCAGTGTCCTCCCAAGGGCTGGTCCCTGCTGCGAAGCCCTCGCTGTCACAGCCACACAGACCCTGCAGCCTGCTGATTTACTACAGCTCCGACAGATTCACAGACACTCTCTTCTCTGTTTCAGAGGCACACAGCTGGTGTGGTGTAAGGAAGCCCCTGGGAAACCAGAGCACTCA
>NW_008690866.1:3959-4254 GCF_000695815.1 Acanthisitta chloris | reverse complement strand
AGTCTCCCCAGAGGGGAGAGCGACCGCATCTGCAGCAGCAGGAGCTGCCAGGGACGAGCTCGATGAGAGAAGGCCTTTGTTCCCTGCCTGGCCTTGTCTCAAGCAGCCGAAGGCAGACGCTGGGGCCACACAGCTCAGACCGGGCGCTCAGCACCGTTGGGTCCCCGTCAGGCCCAGGAGGGGGGTCAGGGGACGTGGCATGGCCAGCAGACAGTGGGTCGGGGCTGCTGGGGCCCCGCGCGGCGCAAGCTGCCAGCGGCAGAGGCTCCCCAAGGGGGCAGGCGCACGCCTCTTG
>NW_008690866.1:2848-3935 GCF_000695815.1 Acanthisitta chloris | reverse complement strand
AGAAAGCCATTAAAGTACATAGAGCAGATAGGCTGGGAGCACCCCACGCAGGCTAGGGCGGGCTGAGTGGTTTGCAGGTGGCCAGGCGACCTCTGCGTTCGGAGTGGGGTCACATCCTGCACCCGCTGTTAGGAGAGGACAGAGCTGGGAGAGACCACGACTGCTCCCTCTCTGCCTGGTGTCTGCAGAACCTTTGCATCTCCTTGGCAGGGGCTCAGGGCAGGCTGGTGGCACTCAGGCAGGAGATGGGGGATCTCCACATGCTTTCATGGGGGGCACAGCACCAGCTAAACCAGGATGGCTGATGAGGAGACCCTGATGCAGGGAAGCTGCTCTGCCCAGGACCCCCATCCCTCCTGCCCCTCTCAGCAGCCTCACTTTCTCCCCAGCCATCACCCCACTGCTCCTTCCCCTGCCCAATCCCTTTGCTCAAATCCATCACATCCTCTAAAGCTGCTTTCTTCCCCTAATGAGCTCACTCGGAGTCAGACTCAATGCTCAGCTCTACCAAGCTGCAGGCAGGCAGATGCTGCTGCCACCCCACCCCCAGGGACGTCAATATATCCCAAGGAACAATGCAGCCCCTTGGGGTCTGCAAACCTCTTAAGCTCTGAGAGGGCAAACGGCATCTCCCAGTCCCGGGGCAGGCCTGGCTCAGCCCCTGACCCACCTGCCAGAGCGAGAGCGCAGGATGCAGCCCCAGGTCCAGAGGTTACAAAACAAGAGGGGTAGAGGAAGAACACCTTTGCAGAGAGCCCTGGCTTCCTCCTCAGGAGCAGCAGCCTGGCACCAGATCAGGCTCCGTGACCTCTGCTCCAGTGTCCTGGCAGGTCCACGGCTGCAGCAAGGCATGCCGTGGGACACACACACCAAAGGACACCATCACACTGCTTCCTGTATTCCCTCCCACACACTGGGGAGGGTCGATAAGACAAAATGCCTCAGTTTGCAAACCATCCCATTCAAACAGCCTCTAAAAGCACTTACTAAAAGCACCCAGGGATTTTTATATATTCTTATTTTAAACCTGAGAGCATCTAAATCATGACTGCGATCTAGGTAGTGCAGAGCCTCACACGAGAAAAGC
>NW_008690866.1:0-2814 GCF_000695815.1 Acanthisitta chloris | reverse complement strand
AATGAGCCCCTGCCGGGTGACCTCCAGCCCAGGGAGGTGAGGTGTGGGCTCTGGCCTCGCCCTCGTGTCTTCTTCCAGTGAGGTCCCTCCGGCAATGCAGCAGCTACTGCGACAGCATCTTCCAGGGCTGCTGCTGAGCTGAACTTGCAGCTCAGATCAGAGAGACCCGTGGTCATCTGGATGATCCACTTCTTGGAAGAAAGCAGCTTAGACTGACACAGACTGCTAATGCTGATGAGGCAAGCGTGACTGATTAGGTCTGTGCAGGGCCCAACAACACCTCGACCTCCTGCACATTCACCCTTCCGTGGCCCTGGGCTCCCCATCCAACAGGGACCTGGCAGTAACCAGCTACCCAAGGGAGAACATGATTCTCTTCTTATGATTAAAGGGCTTTCGGCAAAAAAACAGATGAGAAAGAAGGAAAAATACTCTTTTTATTCGGTTTCAAATTCCAAGTTAAATAAATCAATATTGCTGAGCCTCTCCAGAGCAGTTTGGCCTCACATCTGCACGCCACAGCCCCCGGGTTTCCGTGCCAAACGGCATCAGCACGTTGGGCATTGCAGTCATGCGATTAACAGGCTGTCCCTGGGCACGCGTTACCTCTGGGCAGAAGCAGGTAACCATCAGCCCCTGGCACTGCTGCAGGAGGGGACACAGCAACTACCTGGACCTGCCTGCAGCTCCTACAGGGCGAGCGGCAGCCCTTGGGGGATGGATGCAGACCCATTCCAGGACAGACCCTGAGTTTCAGTCCTTTCCCACAAAGTGCTGCATGGCCCAAGGCCTCTCCACGGCTCTGATGCCTGGTGTTTAACACCCGTGAGCGCAGAGCTCACACACCTCTGCCCACCCCAGAGGTTCTCTGGCACCTGGGGAGTGGGGGGAGGGCTCAAAAATCCCTGTGGAGGATGTGCAGGCCGCAGAGTGGACAGATAACCCATGCATATTATGAATTTCCTTTTTAAAACCAACAACTATTAGGCCAAAAAAGGATTTCCTCTGTGTACCGTGGAGGAAGTAAATCTCTACAAACAGAAGAGGAAGCAGATAAGGAGCCACTGTCAACTATCACAACTAAACTGTCTGAAAATGATACACTGCCTTCTACATCCAGACCAGAAAAGGTCTCAGAGCTTCAGACTATTCCCTTCACCAATCTGCTATTAAATCAGGACAAGGACAGAGCCAGTCTTGCCACTTCTGCCACCCTTGGCCAAGGTTCTGCTAAACCACAAAACCTGACTGATGTTTCATGCTGCATCCACTTCTTTGCACTGTTCAGGCTGAGTTTTTACATTCTTGAGAGGGTCGAGAGGAGTCAAAAGTCAAGTTTTCCATGCAGCTGTTACCAACCACCACGCACAAGCAGCTTTCACCAGCATGTTGAGTGTCTCTAGGGTTTGCTCCCAGTTCTCCTTACATGACTGTTTATCTACACATACACCCCAGAGGAATCCATTGCACACGGTAAGCTGCAGCCAAGAGCAAAACCAGGGCTAAAGCAGCATTTTCTGCAAGGCAGGATAATGCTCCCCAGCAGAACAGGAACCCCTCACAGTTTGTGAGGCTGGTCCTAGTTCTTGCAAACCCCACGTAGGCTGGCTCAGAACGCAGCTCCTGGTACATCCTGGTGAGCTGGAGATGCAGCTGCAGCCAAGGACAGCCTGTCACAGCGAGCCCATGGCCTGAACCAACATGGAACAGTGACACCACCAGACACCCCTCAGGGAGCAGCCGCAGGACATTTTCCACCCTTTATTGCTGCCCAGTCCACAGGGACACTGGGGCTTCCCCACGGTGCTCCAGGGAAGGATACCACAAAGCTAACCATCAGATGAACTCTGGACATGAGTTGGTCCTCAGCCATCCTCACACGAGCGACAGCCACGGCTGGACAAGCACTGGGGACAGTGACTCTGTGGCCACGGGGGAGAAGCTCTGTGGGGAAGCCACACAGACCAGAGCCTGCTACCTAATAAAGCCAGAGCAGCAGGCTCAGACCTTGGTGATCACGGCACGATTTCTATTTATGTCGTGCTTTGGGCAGCCCTACAATAGCTTCACTCTACTCAGACACTAACACGCTGGAATGCAAACACATCAGCAATCCCTGGAGGCTTCTGTCCTCCAGCTAATGTGGACTTCAAAGCCTCATCATCCACTGTCACCTAAGATAGCCTAAGAGGTTCTTACATAAAGAAATCTGAGCTCACAGCCTCAAGAGCATCACCTCATGCTTAAGAGTTTCCTTCCTCTGACTGGATCTAAACATCAACAAGCAAACCTGGAGCAGTCACATGTCACCCCTGCATGTTTTAATTCTCTTTCTCCCTCTGTAGATGTAAATGTTTTTAAATAGCTCCTCAAGTATGCAATGCTTCAAAACCACCACCAGAACCCTAGCACTACCTCTCTGAGTCCATCCACTCCCACCCTTTTCTTCCCAGTTCCTGGACCAGGAGGTGCCCTGATGAGGTGTCTGGTGCAAATTTCAAGGATACAGGACAGAACTTTGGGAACAGTCATGCTATAGAAGCACTTCCTATTAGCACGTCACTAACCACCCTGCAGTGGGGAGTGCCGTTACGGCCAGGAACCTGTAGCACACAGCAGGGCCCAGCAAAACAAGGAAACAAAGCAGAAATTCAAGCTTTCCAGCTCTTCAGCTCAACCCTGCTGTTCTGCAACCAGCGGATCGCAGAGCCCAGCGGGTCAGACACACAGTGCCGCAGAGCACCGCTCGGACACAGAGCGGCGGCCGGAGAGGAACGCGGGCGTGCCCAGCGCTGTGCCCGGCAACGCGCCCAA
>NW_008690865.1:0-11053 GCF_000695815.1 Acanthisitta chloris | reverse complement strand
TGATTAAACGAACTAAAGAAGCTGTGACTATAGGAAATTCCAGTCCTCTGCTAAAGCAAGAGCTGGGAAATAGTCATACAATGGATGACTGGCTAGAATCCCTTGACTCAGGGTAAAGTAGGCAACAGACTAAGAGTGTCATTGTGTTAGAATATCTTTTTTTGGCTGATCCTGCCCTTGCAGTGCCCTTTGGTGGTGCATTCAAGTTCTTTTATAGGTAACTATCCCTGATAAATCTTAGATATCCTTCACAAATACACAGGTATAAATTAAATATTGGTCTAGAAACTGTTTCACTATAAAAACCTCCTTGAGTTTGGGTAACTGTTAAAATTAAACTTTGTGCAAAGGTATCTCCCTATATTTTTTACTATTCCTGCCAAGAACATCTCTGTGAAGGGAGATATATTTAAACATACAATTATACTAAAGGTTTGTTTGGTATTTTTAAACAGGAACCCAAGAAAAGAATACAAGCAGGAATACCTAAGTGTTATTTACTCTAGAAGATAGCTGCAACTCAGTGCAAGAATTAATGTAAGTTATCATCAGGAAAAGAATTAAGTACAAATTACACATTTTATATGGAATTCCAATTAGGAAACTTAGAAAGCAGGTTAGAAGTAAATTACCCATATGTGAGTTCTCAAAGATACACAATTTTGTCTGCCAGGTGTTCTGATTCACAGTTCCCAGCCCTATAGGGTTCAAATACCTTTTATCATTTGTATTAACATCTTACTTATATTCCTTTTGAGTATTCACCATGGCAATGGCATGAGAAATAGCTTATACTAGAAATTAAATGGCTAATTTTGAGACAGCCTGGAGGCAGGTCCAATTTTGGTCTGAAATAACCAACAAGCACAAATAGCCATAAGAAACAAAAATGCTGCCTGGTTAATTGATAAGTAATTTACTTAGCTTCTTACCTCAAAATAAAGCAACTGTTTCAGATCATATTTTCCTTTAAAAAAAAGGAAGAAATTTCTTTTTTAAAAAACACTGCAACTCCTACTAGAATAAATTGCTCAGACTTCAGTTAAACATATTCTGCAAGCATCCTCACAGAACAGAGTCTGATGTTCAGTAACAGCTCCTTGATAGAACTCATCTAGTAGCATGGAGACTGGTACAGAGAAGAAATAAGCAGCCATGCAGGCTGGGAAGACATGCATTTCAGGTCTCCAGTGCAGAATCAAACCTTTGGATAGTCATCAGGTTTATTTATTTAATTTAGGATAATAATTACAGTGTGATGAAAAATATAAGCGTAAAATATAACAATTGCCAAATTATTCTCTGTTACTGTTCCTCCTACATATGGTAGCTGTTCCCACAGAAAACTACAAATGGGCATGGAGAGAACTACTCATTTAAGTGATTCAATTTTCCTAAAAATATAAGCGTAAAATATAACAATTCCAAATTATTCTGTGTTACTCTTCTTCCTACACATGGTGGCTGTTCCCACAGAAAACTAAAAATGGGCATGGAGAGAACTACTCATCTAAGTGATTCAATTTTCCAAATTTTTACAGTCCCTTTGCACTGGTTGGGAAGATCAGGAAGGATGCAGCAGCTGCAACATTTGAGCCAAAAATTCAATTAGATGCAGTCTTGACTGAAGCTTCCTGAGGTTTATTAATATTTTTGTTGATTTATTTATTTTCTAGAGCTACAGTGGAGAGAAAAAACCTGCTATTGTTAGAAGTATAGAAAAAAACTCATTTTTATTTTCTGTTTTTTTTTTTTCTCTGGGTTATCATTTTCCAAATATGAGAAAACTGAAAAAGAACAAAAAAACCAAGCCCACTACCACAGCCAAAACTTCAGTTCTCCTTATTCCTCTTTCTTTCCCAGAAGAAAAATGCTTCTACAGCAAATATGTTTAGCATGAAAAAAAATCATTTTCAGCAAAGTGAAAATAAAGAGGCAAAAAAAAAATTCCAGAGTAATTTGAAGAAGAAACCCAAGAGAAAATACTCCTTATGGCAAGGTTAGCTGGTCTTTGAAGCTACTCCTAATGTGAAACAACATTAAAATGCTATGCATAAAGAATGACCTGGTAGACATGAATGGGCTGGGATATCTCAGGCATAATTTAAAATTTGCATATGAAAATGTTAACATTGTTATTTTTTTATAGTTGTATCAATAGTTTGGGTTTTTTCATTTTATGATAAGTAATACACACTAAATTTTATTAGAAAATTATATCAGAATGGCAGAAAATACAGAAAATCATATTGATTTATAGAGTTTTTTGCTATGATTTTAAGCAAAAGATTCTGGTTTAGTACCTGTATCATAACAAACAAGTCTTTCTTGAGTCCTCAGCTGCATCCAAAGCAACATGGGCAGTGTTCGAGGTAGGTGATTCTGCCCCTCTACTCCACTCTAGTGAGATCCCACCTGGAATGCTGCATCCAGCTCTGGGGTCCCCAGAACAGGAAGGACATCAACCTGTTGGAGGAAGTCCAGAGTAGGGTCATGAAGGTGATTAGAGGTCTGCAGTATTGCTCCTATGATGACAGGCTGAGAGAGTTGGGGTTGTTCAGCCTGGACAAGAGAAGGCTCCAGGAAGACCTTACTGTGGCCTTCTAGTACCTCAAGGGAGCCTGTAAGAGGAATGAGGGAAAACATTTTAGTAGGGATTGTTGTGGTAGTGTAAGGGACCTTTAAAAAATATTTGTTTTGATATTGCCTGGCTTTGTCAGCTTGTTGTGTGGCAAAGGCTTAGTTGTATGTCTCAAAGCTTGCTGAGCTATGAGATATCTCTAGTTATGGCTGGACTGAAAGTACAGAAGATAACAAGCCACTGTAAATATCTAGCTAACGGGGTGCCACTGTCCACCTAAATCTCTAGCTGTTGAGACAATGAGACTACACTGTCTACTGTAAATTTCTAGCAGCACCTGGACCATAACTTTCCCAGGACATTTGCAAGGTGATATGTGCTGGGAATCACCGTGTGCTCATGCAGCAACTCAAGGGGAGCTGACCAATCGGAGCCCTGGCAGAGCCCTATGAATAAAGGACTTGCACCCACAGACTGTGTGTGTAAATGTTCATGCACCCACCACAGAAGGAAAGATGACTATGGATCATCAGATCACCACTGGATTCATGGTAGTGACTGTCCCTGCTTCTGCATCTCAAATCTTGCTTACTTCCCCTTTTCCTGTTTCTTGCTCTCCAATCACCCCTTCTCTGCCTTGTGTGACCAATAATAAAATCTCACTCACTAATGGTATTTGACCTTGTTTGAGTCTTAATTCATGCTGGGGAAATGGATTGAACTCTCCCATGTCTTATCAGGCCAGGAGAGATAGGACAAGGGATGACGATTTTAAACTGAAGGAGATTAGATATTAGATTAGATATAAAGAAAAAAAAATTTACAACGAGGGTAGTGAAACACCTGGAACCAGTTGCCCAGAGAGGTGGAAGATGCCCCATCCCTGGGAACATTCAAGGTCCTGTTGGAGAAAGCCCTTGAGCAGCATGACTTAGTTGAAGATGGCCCTGCTCAATGCAGAGGGGCTGGCCTAGGTGGTCTTTAACAGGCCCCTTCCAACTCAGACTATTCTATGATTCTATGATATGTGCTTTAAACCAGGATGTAAGTAAATTGATAAGAACTCACTAAATTATTTTTTTTTCATTATTTTCAATTCCAGCTCTTTGATACTGAATGGAAATGAATCACATCCTTTTTTTAGCAGTGGGTTTTTTTAGTTTTTTTTGTAGGACTTTGATTTTGGTGTATCCTTCACATATATGGACCATGTTTCATTGTAAAGGGAACCAAGCCAAGAGCAGTGTAGAAATTTGATTTTCAACAGCACTGTAAATCAAGTACATTTGTCTCTGTGACATTTTAACATAAACATAGAAAGAACCATAATAACAGATTTTTCCAAGTTATATCCCCCACCTTCCACACACTCATGATGACTCTGTATATGGCACTGAGATTGCCAAGAACATGATTGTAGCTCTTGTGTCCAAAGCAATTAAAATCCTGTCTCATATCTCACATCACACCCCACATGTTATGGAGTGGTACACTAAAACTAGAAAATCTATATCATTTCACCTCTACATACCTTGAAATTAGGAATTTTCAGTAAAAAAAAGTCAATGCATGCCTAGTAAGAAAGTTTTTTGTGTTGAGAACGATGAACGTATGAGCACTGAAGATGTTTTAATTCTAAAAGTCTTTCTCAATTTTCTTTTTAAAGGTTAAATGATGTGGTTGGCGAACATACTCTGTGCCTCACCATGTCTGGGTTTGTTTGGATTCTTTTGTACATTACAATGAAGTTTTATTTTATAACTGCTTATTCTTTTAAAAGATTTCTTTCTTTCATTTTGAGATCTGAGTTGTATTTCCTTGACATTTCAACCTAAAGAATTATATCTTAAAATTAGTACAAGGTAAAAGCTTTCACAGTGTACTGTAGTGTAAGTGTCAGATATGATGTCAGGATTTCATATACAAGTATATTTCTGTATGTATAATGAATAATCCAGACTTCTGCCTGAGTTTTAAGAAGGGAGTGAGTACTTGAATTCAAGGTGATACTGTATTATTTCCTTGACAGTGAAGAACAAATGGTTTTATTGGATATTAATGGTTGCAACATTTTTAATGTTCACTGATAAAACTAAGAGGTTAATGCAGTGGCATGCCAGAGAAAGGCAAAATGTAAACTATGAAAAACATTTCTGCAATGTGATCTGACTCCTTTCATAAAGCCATATATCAGGAAGTAGACATTTGTTTCTGCACCAGATTAGCATGGATCCATATTCTACATAAACTAATTGATATATTTCAGTTTAATTGGTATACAGACAACAGAGACTGAGGGTGCCTTTCTGGAAATTGTTGTTAGTCTCATATCAAATGACCTTCAGTCTCAGACAGAGGTTCTGCAAATATGATGTGAATTTATTATGGTCTTCTACATTTATTCAAAGAGACACAGTGAACAACAAAGTCAAAAGAAATAAGGCTATCCATCATTCCCACATAGGCAAAGGAAAAAAAACCCAACCTAGTTCTGTAACTTGTACTTCATTACTGCTTTGATTTTCAAATTCATTAATATAAAGCATATTTAAAATTATCACATTGCTTTCAAATAATAAACAGGATCCATAGTAGTGTTCCAGTGTCAGCTTTCAAAATGTCTTATTAGAATTAGAAAACTGCTACTAAAATCTGGGGAAAAGAAAAAAAAAAGACCTGCCCCCAAAAACCCTATATGTATGCTTCACCTATGAAAATAATTCCATACTTATACTTGGGTTTTTGTTGTTGGTTTGTTTTGGGTTTTTTTCCCCAAGCATTGTGCCTGTGATTTTATTCCTGGATCCTGCAAAGGCTTGTACTTAGTTTGCCACAGTCTGAGCCACAGAGTTAAGCTGAAATTCCTGAGTGATTATGTGCTATCCACAAAGCCAGCATAAAAGCTAGGGGAATAAATAAATTTATTTCTTCCTAACCATTCAAATTGATTCCTGATTACCATTTGCTGTTCTCATTATAAGCTTTGTCATGGAAACAAGTCATGGAATTGGAATGTAGGTTTTACTGATGTAGCTTTTAGTGTGGAAGCATAAACCATCACCTTATATCTTCTGTAGAGCTCATTCTCAGTTTTTCTCAGCTGGGTCTGCTTATCTCAAAGCTGCTGAGCTTTGTCTGACTGCTATCCATATTTTTTTCTTTTCCAGATGAACTGGCTCACTTGCCAATTGCTACTTCATAAGCAGACCATAGAAAGAATTTTAAAAAAAAAAAAAAAGAAAGAGAAAGATCTAATTTCCTATGTATGTGTTCTCATTTTGACAGACTGTTGAGGAAGCCTAAGAAAAAGTACACCATAACATAATTTCTTATCTGAAACTGGTGACAGCAACTTATCAATTCTTACCAGTCAACCGCCTCCAGAGGAGCCTAGTTCTATAAATAATGTGAGTTAACTTGGGAGACTCATTCTAAAATTAGAAAGACTCAGTTTTGTATGCATCTTCAGTCATTATTTCTGACATTTCCATCATTTTAAGAGTGTGGTTAGATGCCTTCACTGTTGAATGTCTATGCAACAACTTATGGATTGTTGTGTAGTGACAGAATACTTTACCATGCTTTTAAGTAGTTCTCATGTGTAGTCTCCTTAGCAGTCATGGGGCCACATGTTTGTGTAATTGCCTCTAAGCATTAGGGATAGCTGATGTTTTACCTCTAATGGATTTAGATAAAACAAATTCTCAGCAAAACTCTATGGATGATACAGAATTAAAAGATAAATGCAAGTACAGGATCATTAAGGAGGTAAACATGGATCTGTTTAGTTAAAGAAATGTAAGAAATGGATAGTGTGTATGGCAATAAAAGTATAGCTTAGGATCTTTATTTATAAGAACTTGGATATATACCACAATATTATATCTAACTTGAGGACATTTTGAAGACTTGTTAGTTATGTTTATTTTATTTTTTTTAGTAGAACCTTAAGTTCAGGATTGTTTCTATACTTTTTCTTCAAGAATCTAATTTTAAAAATATAGCAAGTAGATCTTGAAGGCATCACAGGAAATAATCTCATCCCTCACCAGCTCCAAAGCAGTACTAGATGTCCTCAGACCGTCCATGTTTGTGCATTTCTTTCAATGCTCCTCATTAATATTTTCATTTAATACATTAGATGGTTTGATTAGTTGTTTTTGAGAAGAAGACCTAGATCACTGAACACTGACTGACTTCTCCTGGGCAGGCAAATTGGGACTCAGATTGAAGTAGTCATGCTGCATCTAGGGGAACTGAGTTTGTCCCTATGTACTGCAATGAACTATAGATATTATTACATTTATTTCCCACAGGTCATTTTCTAATAATTTTCTGATTTAATGCACTGTCCTTCCTTGAAGCCCATAGGTTTTTATTTTGTTATGCTTAATACAAAATAAAGGTTAATAAACCTTAATAAAGGTTATGCTTTATTTCATACTCATTCTCATTCATTGTATTCCACATTTGCTTTCTTACTAGAGACACTTTAGACTTGAAGCATTTCTAAGTTTTTTTATCACTTTTTACATTAAAAATGTTATCAATAAAATATAATAAATGCCTTTGTTCTCCTGTATTCCCCTTCTTGTTAAAATCTGAGCAGTTAAAATCTTCCTTGTCCCCCAAATTCTCTTCTTTAAATGATTCTGACCATTTCTCACAATGATCAAATGCTCTTGATATCATTTCTATCACAGATCACAGCAGTGTAGAACCCAGTCAGTTTTCAAACTGTCTCCTGACATATTTTGAACCACAAACAATTATGCATTTTTGAATTTTAATGAAACTCTCATCTCCACTTTCTGGCTTTCATCAAAAGGTGCTACCTGTTTAAACTGATGATCTAGTCACACCAATCATGCCTTTGTTCCAATAATTCCATTGGGAAAATTAAGTAGCAGTTTTAATAACAAATTTATTCTTCCATCTCCTTCTGTTTATTTCACAATTTTTTATGTTAGTATATGGTCATGATTTGTTTTGCATTACCATACATACATAAAATTTAAGCAAATTAATTCATCATGCTGCTTCATATTCTTCTTGCAAATAATCCTGACTTCTCTTTTTTTTTTTTTTTTTTTTTTTTTTATAGATTTGTTTTGGTTTTGCTTCCCTGTGAGATTTTTGTCACCTGTTCTGGCCATGACTACACCCAACATATGTGTCAAGTAGATTTTCTACCTCCTCAAAAACTTCCCTACTGGCATTAACTGTTTCCAGCTGACAGAACTTTCTAGAATGAAAAAATTAAAATGCAGTTAAATCCAAAGCCTGGCTGATATGTTTCAAGCTTAAATATATGAATGTGCTGCATTGAGTTTAGGAGTTCTAGCTCAGTAGTGTTGAAAGACTGAACTCTCCACTGTGTCACCAAAAAAAAAAATAAAAAAATCACAATTGGAGTATCATCTCTGGGCAGGGTTTTAACATGATTCAGCAATATTATTTTTTTTGCAGTGCTTTCATATGACTGAAAGTGTGTATTTGCTGTAATGATTGGTGAGGTTCATGAAAGTGCTTTTTCCTTACAGAGGTATAGGAGAAAGCTCTGATAAGGAGGAACTAGAACAGTTATCTGTGGAAAAGTTGAAGCATTGTGTCTACATTGCTGTGTGTCCAGATGATACATAACAAGTTTCCAAAATCTTAGTTCTGAAATCACTACAGCATGATTTGCAAAAGAAGAAGAGTCATGTTGTTTCTAAATGGCTCTGTTGGGTGCCAGTGCCCAGGTGCTGGCAGCAGGGGACTAAAGCCATGGCCTCTACAGGGAGATGCCAGGGCTGCCAGTTCCAATAGACCCACCAGAGGTGGCAGCTGAGACATCAACCACAAGTGTGGTACTTCTGGGAAAGTATATGTAAGAAAAGGCAAAAAAAGCTATTGGATAGGGTGGGAGCAGGGACAACAAGGATGGAGTGAGAAACAGCAGAGCGAACACCAAGGAGGGAGAAGAGCTGCTCCATAGCACTGCCTCACTTTCCTGTCACCTCTGATCTCTTCTGCCATCAATTGGAGAAATGCTCAAATCGATAGATGAGAGGGAACGGTCAGGCTCTCGAGCAGTTGTTGGGAGTTTGCTTGAAGAAGTCCTTCAGCTGGGCTTTATCTACACAGACACTTGTGACTGGGCTTGGCAATTTCATAGATTCTCTCAGAGTAACTGGGAAAAATTGCCATTGCAGTTGTTCCCCTGCCAAGCTCCACCGCCTACTTACCTTTTGTATCTCATGCCTTAAATGAACTATTGCTGCTGTCCAATTCCTTCCTTCCAGAGAAATGTTGCAGGTTATAAGGCTAGAAACAACATATTCCTGTGTAAAATGTGATGGAATGTGCTCTTCTACAGGGTAGTTTTTGTTACCTGGCAGAAAGGAATTCAACTTCCACAAGTAAAATAGAGGGAAAAGGTGATGCAAAGGGAAAACACACCTACAAGGAAGATAAATGTATTTATTTAAGGGATCAAGATGCCTAACTGGATTAGTGCTATATAGGAGACTGTATTTTGCATTAGGCAGACTGAAAAAAAAATGTAAAAGCAGGAGTGAAAGAAGGGACAAAATGATAATTTTTATTTAGTCAAACTAAAGCAAAACTGCATTAAGAAATCTTTTGTGTGTGTTTTGTTTTATAATAATTCTTACTGTGGTTTCTCCAATCTGTGGTTTCAAATACACTCTTTAGCTGAAACTGGTGCAATTTGAGCAGAGAGCTTATAATAATATCACTTTTTTTCAGATGTCCTACTTAATTCATTACATGCCTGCAAGTTTACGAAGACATTTCTTCCACCATATATCCTGCATAACTCCATGAGAAGTCCAACAAGTGGTATTGATTTACAGCAGCAAAGGACATAATTCATTAGATTTGATACAGTGGCTAGAAATAAAAATAAATATTCCCACTTTAAAATGATTTGTCACAATCTTATTTTTTTCAAAAGCAGGAAATGTGAAATGCAGCAGAATAAGAAAAATATTGTTCACTGTTATTGTTAACCACAGTATGTCAGGATTATAATCTGCTTTAAAAAATTCAGTTTAATAAAAGGAACATTCAGGAATTGAATGCAACTGAAAATGCGAAATATGATCAGTGAGACAGGAATGTAGGACTTTGCATCTCATGCATCATCAGCATACAACAAACTGATGGTTTATAGCATAGGAATTTTGCACTTGAATGTGCCAAGAGTTTTTCTTATGCTGTTTAGAGTCCCAACTGTAGCAGTACAGAGGACTAAACTAACACCAACACTAGTGAAAAAAATGATAGCTGTTATAAATCTTCTGAGCAACCACACAGTTCTCTAGGTGCTCATAAAAAAAGTGGGGCAGCCACAGCTTCTCTGGGCAACCTGTGTCAGTGTTCCACCACCCTCACAGTAAAGAATTTCTTCCTAATATCAAGTCTAAACCTACCCTCTTTCAGTTCAAAGCTATCACCCCTTGTCCTGTCACTACATGCCCTTATAAAAAGCTTTTCATCTAAAGAATAACAATAGAAAGTTGGGGTTTTTTCATGTAGTTTTTTTGACAGGCTGTGTCTTCACTCCAGCTCTTGTAGAATATAAAAGTAGAAAGAGCTCATATTTAGAATTTTTATTGCTGCAAGCAATACTTTTTAAATGGTTTCTTTGTGAGATTTTTATGAATATGGCATGCTAGAGTCTAATGTCTCAAAAGAAATCACTTATAGGTTTAAGATAATGAAATAGCATCATAATTCAGTAATAAAGAAACTTTTTCAAAGACAAAGGTAGTAGTCTGGAAACCTTTAGTACCTTTTCCTAAATCATTGCTGAATCATGTTTGTTTTACCTGTCTTAATCCCAATCCCTGAGTTTTCTTCTGCCCTTTTAATCCTCTACCTTATCTCTTTGGTAGGGGAGTGAGTGAGTGGCTGGGTGTGGTGTGGTGTGCTGCCAGGTAGGCAGCATTTCTCTGGAAATGGGCTATTCTTCACAGAGGCTGCCCATTCAGAGAGCCAGAGGATCACAGAATATTCAGAGCTGGAAGGAACCCACAAGGCTTATCAAATCTAACTCTTGGCCCAGCATAGGACATCTCTGAGAATCACACCACGTGCCTGATAGTATTGTCCAAATGCTTCTTGAACTCTGTCAGGCTTGGTGTTGTGACCACTTCCCTGGGAAGCCTGTTCAAGTGCCCCACCACCCTCTGGATGAAGAAACTTTTCCTAATATCTAACCTAAACCTACTCTGACACAACTTCAGTCCATTCCCTTGGGTTCTGTCACTGCTTCCCAGAGAAAAGAGATCAGGGTCTTCCCCTCCATCCCTTTGTGAGAAAGTCATATACAACGATGAGGTCTCCCCTCAGTCTCTCCTCCAAGCTGAACAAATCAAGTGACCTTAGCCTCTCCCCATACAGCTTCCCCTCAAGGCCTTTCACTGTCTTTGCTGCCCTCCTGTGCTGGTTTGAGCTGAAGTA
>NW_008690864.1:0-4487 GCF_000695815.1 Acanthisitta chloris | reverse complement strand
GCAGCCGCGGCAGGAGCGCTGCTCAGGGAAGCCGGCGCTGCCAAGCTGCTGCCCGCCCCGGGGTGAATAACCTCATCCGCACGTGTGCCAGCCCAGATTTTCCCTGGCACCTTCCCTTCCGTGAGTCTGAGAACCCTGAGCACGGGCGATGGGAGGGCTGAGGGGCTGAAGAGGGGCTCAGCAAGACCAGGTCTGGTCCCACAGCAGCGTGTGTAAGGGGAGAGGGGTGCAGGCACCCACACTGCGACCACAGAACTGAGGACGTGGTGGAAAAACAGCCCTGGGAGACCTCTGTCTCTCCCTCCTTCCTGAAAAAGGGATGGCTAAGCCATTTGAAGTCTCCAGCTGTGCTGGTCCCACAACCTCTTTCTCCATCTCCACCACATTATCCTCACTCTGTGAGGCTTCACCCGACGCTTCTTTGCTACTTTGTGGATGACCCAACCCTGGCAGTGTTCTAATCCAGGTTGGATAAAGCCTTGAGCAACCTGGTCTAGTGGGAGGTGTACCTGCCCAGGGCAGGGGGGTGGGACTGGGTGATCTCTACAGTCCATTCCAACTCCTTAGCATACGATGACACATACCATCATACTGCACATTAGGTTTACTCCTCTCAGTCCTTTTCCTACCTGCCAGTTTTCCACCCAGACCTTAAGGAGCACATGCAGCCCTTGAAGTCCCTCCCACTCTGTCTCCACTGAACTGAGAACTGCTCTATGCACACATTCCCTGTGGGAATTATCCCACCACACCCTGTGTCGCTGTGAGACAGCCCACAACTCCTCCAGGCTGTCAGCTGGGTGATGCTGAGGGCTCCTGTCCCTCTGCACAGGTGACCAACTCAACTCTTAGGAGCATCTGCCACCACTGTGACTTCAAGAGGTTAACACACCATAGGTGCCACTCATCTTTCTGCTGTCCTGGCAGGGAGACAGGCCCTAAGATGGACCATGAGTGGCAAGACAACACCACAGGCAGCAAGACTTATTCCTCCTGCTATGGATTGCTGGGCCACGGGACAGGAGAGGTGTCAATGCTGGACCAACACACTGACACCCCACATGAGACCCTGCTGATGAAGACCTCAAAAAGTAAACCTCACAGGCAGTTTAGTCCTTGCCTTTGTCTCTTTGGAGAGGTGGAACTGCTCAGTGTTTTGCAGAGCCCTGAGGGGATGGAGTCATGGTGAGCTAATTCCCATTTTCCTCGTGCCCACGCACACTGTCCTGCACAATAAATCTCTTTCTCCTCCCGGCTGTTCCCGCCCACCCAAAGCATTGCTGCACCATCCCAGTACCCGACCCGACTTCCAGTACTCCACCCACTTTCCAACACTCCACCCCCTTTCCTGGCTCCAGCCGTGCCGGGCAAGACCAGTCTCGGTTGCTCAGCTTTCCCTGCTTTCAGGGGGAATTCCCATTTTCCCACAGCCTCTGGTGTTGAAGCATTTCCACAGCCTGGGAAGCACAGGATGGTCCAGCAGCCCGCATGGGGACAAATCCTGGCTGAACTGGGATGAACTGGGATGAGGAAAGGGCTGTTCCTCATCCTCTGGGATGAGGAAATCAAGCTGCTCCCTCCTGGCTCTGGTTATCCCAGTGAATGGTTTCTCTTCCTCATCCTCCCACCAGGAATTGAGTACTCCCAGTCTCCAGCCTGTGTCCATCACCTCAGCCTCAGCAGCCCTCCAGGCTGCCCAGTCCACATCACACTGCAGGACCCTGTTGGCATGGTCGGAGCATGAGCCCTGTCCCACCTCACAGCTGACCCAGAAAAGACACCACAGCTCCTCTCTGCCCTGAGAACAGCCAGGAATCCACACAGCTGAGCACTCCCTTCCAAGCAGGCTGGCTGTATCCCTCCTGGCCAGTGGGAACAGTCCCCACATGGGGTGAAGACTCACACCATGCCAAGGAGGTGTGGACATGGTTGTGGGCTGGATGCTCATGGCATGACCAGAGGTCTGTCCCCATCCCAGCTCCTTCCCCATCCTGTGTGACCCCCACCAACCAAGGCAGAGTGAGCTGAGACACAGAGCAATCCAGCTGGATCTCTGGGATATCAGCTGCCTGCTCATTGCCTCCAACACCACTATTCCCAGGCCACCCACTCAGGGCTTCCCAGTGGGCACAAGCCTAAATCATGGGCATCCTTGGAGGCTTCAATCCCTCTCATGGCATTGCCTGGAAGCAGTGTGAAGCTTCCACATCCAGAGTTGGCTGGGGAGGGAGGGGACAGAGCAGCTGAGGGGAGGCTGGAGGGACAGCCCTGTCCCTGTCACCCTGTCCCTCATCCAGCTCCAGTGCCAGCACAGTGCCACGTTACCTCTGCTCCGCTCTGTCCCTGTGCTTCCTCCGCAGCCATCGGAGCACACGTCACCCCACAGCCAGTGCTGCTCTGGCCCTGCTGTGTGTCCACGTGGCAGCTACACAGCATGGACTGCCTGGATCTGGCCATCCCATGGGAAAGCTCCTCCTGGGGTCTTCACTGCCATGCTCAGCCCAAAGATCACCATTCTGGCTGCTGAAATGCTTCTTCCCATCGTGCCAAATGTCTCCCTGAACCTTGTTTAAGCTTTCCAAACACTCCCACCAGCTAATGGTGACTAAACCACAGTGGTTTTGCTCTCTGAGCACAAAGAGCACCTAAAAATATCCCTTTCCAATGCTTTCTTGACCTGTGAAGATACCTGGAGCAGCCACCAGCTCCCAGCAAGTCAGCTCAGCCAGGAAAGCAATCTCAGCTGGAAGCAGGGACGTGTTTGTCCCCTTCTCACCCTGTTCCCCTAGGCAGACACTCATACGTGCTGCCTGGGTGGCTCACTGTCCCCAGCTGGGTGTTATCTGGTGGCAGCAGCTGTGATATGATAGCATGAGCAGCCTCTGGGGAGATGTCAGCTGTCCGTGTGCTCCCAGATACCCTCGTGTTGTCCAGCACGTTTCAATCCCCGTTTTTTCCAGTGGTGGGTGCTGGATTCAGTGCTCACTGCCACTCTGAGTATCCCCAGACACAGCTGTGTCCCCTGAGGTCACAGCCAGAGGCCCCTAGGTCTCCTGAAGGTGTCCCTACCCATGGCAGAGGGTTGGAACTAGATGAGCTTTAAGGTCCTTCCAAGACAATACATCTATGATTCCATGACCCTTGCTCCATGCTCCTAAATGGAAGCCCATACAGGGAGCAGTGGGGAGGGAACAGCATTCCCACAGGAGGTGGCAGAGCCAGCTAGCAGCAGCAGATAGCAATCCCACATTTAATCCCACCTTGACACCTGCTCTCACCTGCTTGTGCCCAGCACAGCACCCGAAATTCCAGGCCATCCTGCTGCCACCTTCCTGCTCCTCCAGCCCCATTTCACAGGGGATGCACACCAAGGGATTTCCCTCCTGCACCTTTAGTATCCAGCATCCAAATCCTATTACTGAGATGCCAAGGAACATCCCAGTGCCCATCTTCCATGGTCTCCATCCTCATCCAGCTCCTTGGGAGTCTCCAAGCCTCTGCTGGCTCATCCAGCCTGTTCCATCCTTTATCCCAACCTCCTGCCCAGCAGCAGACAGGAAAACAGCAGGACCAAGCATGGATTTTGGCTAGTGTGTCCTCCAAGGCTCCCTTCATCCTTCCTTATTCACAGCCTCCAGGGTACAGATCTCCACTGTTCCCAGTTGGCACTGGTCAGGACACAGTCCCATCCCAGTCCAGGCTCCGGTTTTCCCCCATTCCGCATGGCTGCATCTTCCCACCCGGCAATTTTCCACCTGCCTTTTGTCCTCTGCCTGCCTGGAGGTGCCTCCCTGTCCCAGCTCCCTGCCAAGGTTCATTCCAAAGGTCAGGAAGACCTGCACCCTGCCAGGGTGTTGGCTAGTGGTGGTCCCATTCCTCAGGGATCAGAGGCTGAGGAGGGGCTGAATCCCAGCAAGGTGTGTGTCCCATGGGAATACCATTGCCACAACACCTGTGCCCTCAGCAGGGGGGCTGTGGCAACTGGGGGTCACTGGGGGGGGCTGGGAGTGACTGGGAGACAAGTGGGAGTGACTGAGCGAGGTTAGGGGTGACTGGGGGACAAGTGGGGGTAACTGGTAGAGGCTGGGGGTGACTGGAAGACAAGTGGGGGTAATGGGTGAGCAACTGGGGGTGACTGGGGTAGATGAGTGTGACTGGGTGACAAGTGGGGGTAACTGGTGGGCAGCTTGGAGTAACTGGAGGCAGCTGGTGGTAACTGGGGGCAACTGAGGGTGACTGGGAGACAAGTGGGAATAGCTGGTGAGCAGTTGAGGGTGACTGGGGGTGGCTGGGAGACAAGTGGGGGTAACTGGTGAGCAGAGGAGGGTGACTGGGGACAGCTGTAGCCCTACAGAAGAGAATCCAGTGGGCAACTGGGAGCTGCTGGGAGTAACTGGGGACAGCGAGGGGTGCCTGGGGAGCAGATGTAGAGTTACGGGAGAGAAACCAGCAGGCAACTGGGACCAATTGGGTGCAACAGGGAGTAA
>NW_008690863.1:0-1897 GCF_000695815.1 Acanthisitta chloris | reverse complement strand
AGGAGAGACTCTTCTTTTTTGGTCATTCTAGCTAGCTTATAATTTTCTTGCAAGAAAACAGCTCTGTTCCTAAAGGATTTTCACAGAAGAAATCCTTTGAGCACACAATTCCTCTTCTTGTTTGCCATGGTGACACAGCTTACTTGATTTTCCTGTCATCTTAGAAAGTTCCAAGTTTTCAGCAAAGGAAGTATCCAGACCTGAAGTATCGACCTGTTTTTAAAAGAGATTCTGTTTTGCCTGATTAATGCCAGCTGATATAAAACTAGCTAGGCCCATGTGTTGCATTTGGCTAGGGAAGTGTACACTACTTTGATTAAAAAATCAGACAGTAAGCTACCTGAGATACATAGAAATCCTGTTCTAAACAGGGCTCTCTTGCCAGTTTAAGAACACAAGAACACAAAAATCAGTGTATTATTACTGAGGACATGCAGATGTCATATAAGTTCTTACTACAAAACATCTCCATTTAAGCTGAAGAACTAAACATATATTCTAGACTGCTAAAATCTGTAAGGCTACTAAGATCATTGGAAAAGCTGTAGTATAAAAAGAGTTACTCTTATAGGCAGAGAGAAATCCCACCTTTTCAGTAAAGTGAGAACCAGAAGTTGTAGTGCCGGTTAATGTTTGCTACTCACACATATTTTTGATGTATATTTATGATCTTTTAATTGCTAGAGTCTTCACTAAAAGTTAGAAAACACTGGAGCTTTCTTTTGCTGTACTGGTTAGATCCAAACGCTGACTGTAGGAACAAAGATTTCAGGTAGAAGGTGTATTACAGGATTCCATTCAAGGTTCAAAATGAAAGGGTCAAACTGTTAAAAGAGGAGCTTTAGAGGTATTACAGAATTATCAAGGAGGGAAGAGACCTGCAAGATCATCATGGGATGAAAAATCATCCTACGCCTACACACCTACATATCCCGCACCTCAGTCTACAGTTTCTCTTACAAGAGAGTTAAGAAATGAAGCTGTCTCACTACAAGGAGCAAGCTAAAAAAAAGAGATGACTCATTATTCAAGCAAATTCTCTGGGGAAGAAAAGAAGAGAAAAGGTTTTCCTCAGTAGTGAGCTCTCTTCTTACTAGAGTGGGTTTCAGATAATTTTTTTCCCTTTTGTTTGAGTCTTAATCAAAGCAAATGGCATGTGCATCATTATTTATCACTCTTGCAGCTGGCAGAGCCTCATTGGATAGTTTTCTGCCACCCAGATCTGCTTCATCCCCTCTTGAGTCTGGCCCCAGCCCTTGCCCTGGCCCTGTAAGGAAACCCAAGGGAGGGCAGTGACAATGTGGTTGCTGAGTGCTTTCTTCCTGACAGCTGTTTAGTCTTGTATGTGCTCTGCTTATCCTGTTGCCTGCTCATCCTGCTGCCTGCACCTCTGCCAGTGGCCAAGTGGATGGTCTCTTGTCTCAGCTTCGTGCCTCTAATTTTTCTCTTCCTTTGCCACAGATGGTTCTGCACAAGACTTGCAACAAACCCCCATGTTCGTCACCAAGTCAGAAGGGAAAATGGTGCTAATAAACTGCCACATCTCCGACCCTGATCTTAGCAATATTTTCATTCATTGGTCCCAGAAGAAGGCCAGTGCAGCTCCCAAGCATATTGCATACTTGTCCTCTAGGCTTTTCCTTGAAAACCAGTCTGATGGGGGGAAGTTTACTATTGAGAAGGACCCCAGCAAACCTGTCTGCACCCTGACAGTGAGCAAAGTAACTCTGCAGGACTCCACCACCTACTACTGTCCTAAGTGGGATGCACTGCAGTAGAAAGCTGTAGGGAGCCTGCACAAAGACATGCTCTGCTTTCCAAACCAGAACCTGCAGTGTTTGACAACACATAGGAACATCCTCACCCTACTTTTCCCACCAGCCTTGAATCAGGTCAT
>NW_008690862.1:8905-12532 GCF_000695815.1 Acanthisitta chloris | reverse complement strand
GGGGCAGCGGGACTGTGCTCCCGTAACCCTGTTACGAACGGTGATACGAAATGTCTCCGGGGGACACGTCCTGCCCCCCCGGGCTCTGTGTTTCAGTGTGGCGCCATGTGGACAAGGGAACGGCGGAGGGAGCGGTGGACGCGATGCTGATCCATGGGCAGGGTAAGGGGGAGGTGCTGGCAGCGCTCTGGGCTCAGCCACCCGTCCCAGCACGGGCCGGACTGGCACAGCTCGTTGCTCTCTCGGTCCCTGGTGTGCGCTGGGTGTGAGTTGTCCCTCCCCTCTCCCCGGGCAGATGCCATCACTGTGTCCAGCGCTGGGCGGATCCTGCGCTCCTGGGAGACCAACATCGGCGGCCTGAACTGGGAGACATCCCTGGACACCGGCAGGTGGGATCTGCTGGCTGCTCTGGATTTTCCCCTTAGAGTGCTGGTCTAGGAGGGGAGAAAGGGATCATGGACCTTGTCTAGTGTTGGATTATACAGGAAGATTAGTTAGATGTAAAGATTCCGAACTAAATTTTGGATGAATTCTTTTTGAATTCCTGAACCTTGCACAGAATCCCAGAAATATGGAGGGTGGAAAAGACCTCCAAGATCATCGAGTCCAACCTGTGACCCATCACAACCTGTCACCTAGATCAGAGCACTGAGTGCCACATCCAGTCATTCCTTGAACTCCTCCAGGGATGGTGACTCCACCACCTCCCTCGACAGCCCCTTCCAGTGCCTGACAGCCCTTTCCATGAAGAAATTCTTCCTGATGTCCAACGTGAACCTCCTCGGGCACAACTTGAGGCCGTTTCTTTTCATCCTGTCCCTTGTTCCCTGAGTCTGACCCCACCTGGCTGCGCCTCCTGGCAGGGAGTTGTAGAGAGAGAGAAGATTCTCCCTGAGCCTCTTTTTCTCCAGGCTGAGCTCCCACAACTCCCTCAGCCATTCCCAACATCCTTAACTCTCCAGCCCCTTCTCCAGCTCCATTGCCCTTGCAGTTAAATTCAATACTGTTTCTTAGCAAACAAGTAAAAGGAACAGATAGAAACTTACTCTCACAGATAGATTTTCCCTTTAACTGATGTTTAAATCTACAACATTGCACATGTGTCTGGTTTGGGCTGTTTGGATTCCAGCCTGATCCTCTGTTGAGGTCGTCAGGGACAGAAAAAGTAGGATGCAAATTGCCCTTCGAGACTGATGTTATAAAGTCTTCAAAGGGATTAGTGTGTGTTTTTTGCCTAGAATACAATAATTTCCTATCTCCTGTCTCTGGCCTGTGCCTAGTTTCCAGGTGGCTGCTCTGGTTGGGCTGCAGGATGCAGTGAAGTACGTGGCAGTGCTGAAGAAAGGAGCCATCTCCCTGCACTACCTGTCCAATGGGCACCAGAAGTGGGTGGAATATTTGCCAGAGAGGTGAGAGCACATTGGAAGCAGAGGTGGAAGCTCCTGGCAGGGAGCCTGGAGCAGGGCACAGGGAATGGTGCTGCACTTGCCTTCTGTTTCTGAAATCAGTGGTGTGAGAAGATGATGCTTCATGGTTCCACCTCTCTTGCAGTGACAGCACTCAGTACCAGCTGCTGTATTCCCATGGCACTGGAGTGATCCATGTGGTTGGAATTGTCCCCCGGAGCCACCTGAGCATCTTGACATTCAGTGTAGAGGATGGAGAAATTACAAGACAGGTAGTGCTCAACTCTGGAGCTAAAGGACCAGATTTGATGTTAAATGTGCCTGATGGGCTGAGGTGCGGTGGGCAGAGCAATCAGTTGTGGGACAGAGAAACTTCCCTGTCACTGAGACCTTTCCTGCAGGAAAATCCCTGCAGGAAAAACGATGGATCTGTCTGCACTGAATCCCATAAACCTCAGGCTGACACATAGTTTCTCTCAGCCACGGGTTAAAATAATTCAGAGTGACTTTCTTGGTGGGTTTGTGCTGCTGACAGCCTCCCCTGCTGCCTGTGCTCCCCTGCAGGTGACAGTGGCAGCCCCATGGCTGCAGAGCCTGGAGGGGGTGTGTGCCATGGTGGGAGAGGCTGTGCTGGTGTGCCTGGACAAGGACTCACACTCACTGCATGTCTGCTCCTTGGAGGCAGACCAGGAGATGAAGCAGATCCCTCTGCAGGTGAGGAACACTGGATAAGCATTGTGTGTAATTCCTTGTCTTTGTTCTGGTGCCTGACTGAGCCTGAGGTGAGATATGGAATGGCTGAGGAGGTGTGGGGGACTGTGATCCATAAACTGAGGGAAGGAAGAGAAAGCTTTTTGTTTGGTGCTCCTTCTGGATTGATGTCTTCAGAGCCTCCCTGGGAGCCTCCCTGCTTCTGGTTTGTTTGTCCTTGCAGGGAAGGATATCCACATCCAGGGAATCTCTCCATGCAGCTTGTGCTGCTGCTGAGAGCAGGTATTTAGTCTCAGTGAGGAATAAGCATTCCTGAGCACACCTTCTCATCTCCCTTTCAGTTCCTGGAGCTGGAGTTTGCAGATGACTTCCAGGCCAGGATCCTGGCCACTCAGCCCAGTGTGCTCAGTGCCTCAAGGACTCAGTTCTTCCTGCAGCTGTCTCCCACCCAGTTCTGCCTGCTGCAGTACAAGGATGGGCTGCTCAGCCACCTCCGAGACTTCCAGCAGGTACTGACACAAAGGACACACTGAGGGGCCCAACAGCAGCCTAAAATTCATCCAGGGGATGTCATCTTAGGCCAGCTGACAGGTTTTAAACATCTCAGCACATAATGGCTCAAAAACCTGTGGCAGGTCAGCTGTTCCCATCTTTATCAGAAGTATTTTCAGTTTTATAAGAGGTCCATTTTTATCAGGGGGACACAATAACATTTAACATGTGGCTGTGAATATATTACCTGGTTTTAATTCCACTGTAGCTTTATTTATTTCACAGGGAGTTTGGGGATTTTCTTGGGGTTTTTGTAATGATTTCTTGCTCTTATTTCACTCCAGGCAGCTCTGGTGAGTTTTGCAACAACAGGAGAGAAGACAGTGGCTGCTGTCCTGACCTGCAGGAGTGAACTGGTTAGCACAATTCCTGTTCCCTGGAACCAGCACAGCTGTAGGGATATCACTGGGGATTCCAGGAGTGTTTCCCAGGCCTAGGGATGGGGAATCACTGCAGGAAGAGGAGGGTTGGAGTAGCCTCAATGGTGATTCAGGCAGGGCTTGTCCAGCTCAGGCTGTGTCTGGCTTGGTGAAGTCCATGTCCTGTTAAGAGAAACATGTGACCTAGGAATGGGCTTTCCTGATCCATAGAGGATTTCAGTCCTTGGGGATACCAAAAAAAAAACCAAATCAGGAAAACCAGTATGTAGTAGAACAGAACTGTTTCCTGCCTGGTTTCATAGCCAAGCTGAGCCTTGTCAGGGACTCAAAACCTGTTTTGTGTTCTGCCTGGGCCCTGCAGCCTTTTTACACCTTCTCATCCTCACCTCAGAAACCTGGAAGTTCTGATGGCCTTCCTGCTGGAGGTGCTGTGGAGGATGCTCGGAGGCAGGTACGAAGTGCTCTTCTTCCCAAGGGTGTTTTTGTCCCTTTTATTCCCTTGTATGCAGGAACAGAATGACAAAGGTGCTCCAGCAGCTTGTGGAGGTCGATGTTTTGTAGCAGCTCCATGTCTATAA
>NW_008690862.1:752-8876 GCF_000695815.1 Acanthisitta chloris | reverse complement strand
AAATCCTGCTGCAGAGTTCAGTGTGTCACCACTGTGTTTTGCCTGTTGTTCCAGGATTCCCTAACTTGTTCCAATCAAACCTACAATATCAACCTGTACCTGGTTGAGACTGGCCAAAGGCTGTTGGATACCACAATTACCTTCACCCTGGAGCAGGGAGGTGCCAAGCCACAGCAGGTGAGCAGGGAGAGGTTGTTTCAGCCCTGAGGTGGTTTGGCAGATGGGTAGAGCCCTTCAGGCAAGGGGAAAAGCAGGATGGGGCTTAGTGCAGCACACTGTGTGCTCTGGTGTCACCTGAGTTCTGTTTTCCCTAAGAAAATGATGTGATCCTTAACCTCACTGTTCTCCTTGCTGGTTTTTTTTTCCTCCCAGCTCTACATCCAGGTGTTCCTGAAGAAGGATGACTCTGTGGGCTATCGAGCCTTGGTGCAAATGGAAGACCACATGCTCCTGTTCCTCCAGCAGCCAGGTAGCTTCCACACACAGCTTCCTCCACTTCTAGCAGTGACCAGCAGAAAATTCCAAGTCCTAAAGGATTAAATTTGTCACTGGAAACTGACAGAATGAAAGACACAGGAGACTTTGACCCTCACAAGACATCTCACCTGAGCAAACAGTTCAGCAATGTTCTTGCTGTAGGCAGAGCCTGTGAATTTTGGGGGGTTCCTGCAGATTTCAGAACTCTTTGAAGGGTGAGAGTTTAAGTCCTGGTGTAGATCTGCCTCAGTTTCTTCAGGAATGATACAGCTTGTTAATTTGCAGAAAGGGTTGACAGTGACATGGATTTTCTGGGGTGGTGAAGGAATCCAGGAGATCACACTGTGAATCTTTGGCTGTAAACAAACTTAATGACTGTAACCTTTTAAAACCCCAAATTACTTGGACTGATCCTGTGGTTTTCTTCCCAAAAGTGGCTTTGGTTGCATAAAGTATTAATCTTTTATGAAATAGCTAATTACTATTAGATAGTGACCCACTATTTTGCCTTTCATTAAGAAGTGATTTGCATCTGAAGAGCCACTGGAACATACTCCTGGATGGAGTGAGTGTGTTCGCAGGTATGAAGTTGATTTTTCCAATATTCTGCCCCTGTTTTTTTCCAGGAAAAGTTGTGTGGAGTAGAGAGGAGTCACTAGCAGAGGTGGTGAGCTTGGAGATGGTGGATCTGCCTCTGACAGGGGCCCAGGCTGAGCTGGAGGGAGAGTTTGGAAAGAAAGCAGGTGAGCTTAGCAAGGACATCTGAGAGTTTGAATTTCTTCCTGTAGAAGATGTATTTATTGTTTCCTGTTTACTCTGAGCTGCTGAATTCAAATCTCTACCGGTGGCAGTTAAAATGAGCAGAAATAAACCCTTTTCTGTCCAAACTGTTGAAGTCCAATGCCAAGTGCAGATGACATGAGCACATTACACTGTCCAGTCAGCAGTGCTGGGAGGGATTTTGGCCATCTCTTCTGTATGTTTCCTTTGACTCTTTCTGGAAGACTCATTTCCAATAGCCTTTTTTTGTTTTTTTTGCTTTGTTTTGTCTTTCCTTGCTGTCCTGGATGCAGCCATTCAAGGTAACCTCACTGCATGCAGTGTGTCCTGCCCCTGACTAATGCTTCCTGGTGCCACTGGTCCCCTCTGCTTGCTCTCCTCAGGGGCGAACAGACTTCAAGTCTGGTGTTTTGGTTACTTCAAGCTAAATATAAGCCCTGATAGGGCAGAATTAAGTGGGTTTTTACTTCAGGGGCTTCTCATGCTCTGAGTATTGAGTGCAGAGGGAAGTGCAGCCCTCAGAGGTGGGTGAGGTTTAGGTGAGCACTTGCTGTGTGTGTGCCAAAAGAAGCCCAAAGTCCTGTGCATGAAGGTGTCCTGTGCAGCTGTGGGATGAGTGTGAAGTGGGAGAAGGTTGGTAAATGCCACAGTCTGTCATAGAAATGGTAACTATAACTTATTTCAGATTGGGAGGCAAAGAGTTACCCTAGGTTTGTGCATGGCAACATTCCTGGCCAACACCATAATTCCAGTTGTGGGGTGGGACATGTGTTTTCCCTCCTGTTGTCACTCTCGGTGTCACTTGCAGATGGTTTGCTGGGGATGTTTCTGAAGAGACTGTCCTCCCAGCTCATCCTGCTGCAAGCCTGGACTGCTCACCTGTGGAAGATGTTCTATGATGCCAGGAAGCCCAGGAGCCAGATTAAGAATGAGATCAACATTGACAACTTGGCCAGAGATGAGTTCAACCTCCAGAAAATGATGGTGATGGTCACTGCCTCAGGAAAGGTGAGGAAGTCAGGGTAGGAATCTGTGTCTGGACTGTAGCAAAGAGTCTCAGCTCTGAATTCCCTGATTTTAGCCAGGTTTGGGCAGAATGAGGTGAGAAGATGCACAGAATGTTTTGTGGTGGCTTCAAAGAGGGACTGAGCCTCTTCTCTCTTTGTTGTGTCCCAAAGAAAGATGCAGTACTTGAATGTGAGAGATGTGTTTCTCTAAACTTTGCCTTTCCTGTGTCTCTTTGCTCAGCTTTTTGGCATTGAAAGCAGTTCTGGCACCATCCTGTGGAAGCAATATCTGAGGAATGTGAGACCAGGCTCCTCCTTCAAGCTGATGGTGCAAAGAACAACAGCCCATTTCCCACACCCCCCTCAGTGCACTCTGCTCGTGAAGGACAAGGTCAGGCCCTTTTCCCTGCCCCTCCACGGGCTTAGCATGGAAATCTGCCCTTGGAAAGGCATCACCTGGTTATCCCTGACGTGGGGGTGGGAGGAGAGAGAGATCTGAAGGGAAGCAGAGAAACAAGCCTAAAAACCTTCAGAATGATCATGGTTTTGGTGGACAGATGTGGAATAGAGAATATGGGTGTCCAAGCAGAAGATTTTCAGGATGGAATAGCTGAATCCAGGGAGAAAAACACCTCTTTTTTTCTGCCTTAATAAAAGTTTTTCTTCTTGTTTGTTCTTCAGGAAACCAAAATGAGCTTTCTGTATGTCTTTAACCCCATCTTTGGGAAGAAAAGCCAAGTTGCTCCCCCTGTTCTGAAACGTCCAATCCTCCAGACTCTGCTCCTGCCTATTATGGATCAAGACTATGCCAAAGTCCTGCTCCTGATTGATGATGAGTACAAGGTAAATTGCTTTGCCTGGAGGCAGTTTTCTTCATAGTCTGGTTAATTATTCCCCTCCTTTTTGGAGCAAGATAGAAAAAATGCCATTGGGTCACATTTCACATGAAAATATGAGGTTATTCTGGTAAGACAGATCTCATCCTGATAGAGGCATGCTTGAAGTAATCTTTCTGGTTCATTTTGGGGGTTTTTTTTGTTGTTTTCTTTTTCTGTGTCAGTTGGTTTTAACCTGTGTTTCAATTCTTCTTTTCCAGGTCATACCTTTCCCAGCCACTAAAAATGTCCTGCGCCAGTTAGAAGAAATAGCTCATTCCATCTATTTTTATCTAGTTGATGCTGAGCAGGGAAAACTCTCTGGATTCAGGCTGAAAAAGGTATGGAAGTCTAATCATTACAGTCCAAGTGACATCACCTTCCTCAGTGTCCTCTGGATAATGATAGATCTCTGTTTAGCTTATGGAGTTTTGCTCAGAATAGCCTCAAAATGTGCCTGAGGAACTTTTTAGATTCAAGAGCAGAGATCTCAGTGGGGGAGCTGGTGTCTGTTGAGGGCAAGATCAAACCTCCCACATGCTTTGTCCTTGCAGGACCTGACCACAGAGGAGAGCTGGGAGGTGGTGATCCCCACGGAGGTGCAGAGGATAGTGTCTGTGAAGGGGAAGAGGTCCAACGAGCACGTGCACTCGCAGGGCCGCGTGATGGGAGACCGCAGTGTCCTCTACAAGGTGCTGGACAACCTTCTGTTGGCTTTCTGTTGTTGCATTATCCCATGGGAACATCTCAGGACCATTTCCAGGCACTAGGAACCTGTTCAAGGCCAGGTTGGATGAAGCCTTGAGCAATCTGCTCTGGTGGGAGGTGTCCCTGCCCAGGGCAGGGGTTGGGGCTGGGTGATCTCTAAGCTCCATTCCAACCCCTGAACATACTGTGATACACTCTGCTGAGATTAACTATTCTGTGCTGCCATGTTTCCCCATAATCCTCAGTAGAAGATGCTAATTTTGGTGGAGATTTCTATTCTAAAGGGTTTTCCTGCAGCAGTTCAGTCAAACACCTGATGTTGGGGAAATAGCTGCTTGATTCCTTTAGGTGATTTGTGCTAATAACTGTTCATTACATGCCCAGGGGCAGATGAGCTGCAGAACTGAGGTGCCTGTGGCACTAGGGTGGGGTCTGAGTTGTTTCTCTTTGCCTCCAGTCCCTGAATCCCAACCTGCTGGCTGTGGTGACAGAGAGCACAGATACACACCACGAGCGCACGTTCATCGGGATCTACCTGATCGACGGGGTCACAGGCAGGATCATCCACTCCTCAGTGCAGAAGAAGGCCAAGGGACCTGTCCACATCGTTCACTCAGAGAACTGGGTGGTGGTAAGGACTTACTCTTGTCTTGCTCTTTACATTTGGGTGGTCAGGGCAGATCCTGAGCCTGCATGGAGGAGCTTTTTGACCATTCTCTCAGTTCCTGCTCCCTCTGCATTATTGACTCTGCTTGGCTCAGATTCAGATTAGATGTTAGGAAAATTTTCTCCCTGCCAGGATGTTCAGGCACTGGAATATTGCCCAGGGAGGTGGTGGAGCCACCATCCCTGGAGATGTTTAAGAGGTGTCTGGATCTAGTGCTGGAGGATCTGGTTTAGGGGTTCCAGCAGTGACAGTTAATGATTGGACTTGATGATCTAAGAGATCTCCTCCAGCCTTGGTGATTCCATGACTCTATGCTCCTGAACCTCTCCCCTTACTGCAGTACCAGTACTGGAACACGAAGGCTCGTCGGAATGAGTTCACTGTGCTGGAGCTGTACGAGGGCACAGAGCAATACAATGCCACAGCCTTCAGCTCCCTCGACCGCCCCATCCTGCCTCAGGTTCTCCAGCAATCCTACATCTTCCCTTCTGCCATCAGTGCCATGGAGGCCACCATCACCGAGCGCGGCATCACCAGCCGCCACCTGCTCGGTAGGTACCTGATCAAGGGGTTTGTGCCACCTGCACCAGCACTGGAGTCCAAGCAAAATGCAGTTTGCTGCCAAAAGTGATGCCTGTGGCATGTCCTGGACTCCTGCAAGTGCAAGGAGAAGCACCCAGAGAGCATTTCTGTTGGCTGTTAGAAAATGCTGTCAGAAATGGCTGTTGGGTGTCAGAGGATGTGCCAGACTCTGTTCCGTGGTGCTCAGTGACAGGGTGAGGAGCAGTGACCATAAACTAACCCACAACAAGTTTCACCTCAACGTAAGGGAGAACTTCTTTCCATGGAGGGTGGTAGAGCACTGGAACAGCTGCTACCCAGGGAGGGCATGGAATCTCCTCTGGACACATCCCAGACCCACCTGGACACATCCCTGTGTCACCTGCTCCAGGTGACCCTGCATTGGCAGGGGTTTGGACTGGATAATCTCCAGAGATCCCTTCCAACCCTAAGGATTCTGTGAGTTTTAAAATGCTTTTCTTTTGATGCACAGTTGGGCTTCCCTCTGGGGCAATCCTGTCCCTTCCTAAGGCTCTGCTGGATCCTCGGCGCCCAGAGATCCCCACGGAACAGAGCAGGTGAGGAAAGCACAACCACCACTCCTGGGCTGTGAAGAGGGATGGATTTTGTGTGTAATACAGTGGTGTGAAGTGGAACAACTTGTGCTGGATGGATTCAGGACAGTCTTTGCATGGAATGAAGAAGGGAGGTTGGTTCAGGTCAGAGCTTGGACTCGGTTTTAGAAGTCTTTTCCAGCCTAAATGATTGTGTGATTCTGTTCCCAGTCAGTGACAATGGGAGACATTTGTCTGTGATACAGCAGGTCAGTCATTAAAAAACAGCTTGTCTGCTCTGTTAAGAAGCAGCAGAATAGTTGAATATTTTAGAATTACACTTGTAAAACTTGAGAAGCCTGAGGAGGCTGCTGCAGCGTAGCCTAACCCAGCTGATGTGTTTGATTTTCATCCTGCACCAAAAATGAATCTGCACTGGGAAAAGCTTCGGGTCAGCCTGAGCTAATCAGACTAGGAGACCGAGATGTTATCCCCTCGTGCTGTTTGATTGGGATTTGACTTCTCTTTCAATGCCTTTCAGAGAGGAGAACCTGATTCCATACTCCCCTGATGTGCAGATCCATGCTGAAAGGTTCATCAACTACAACCAGACCATATCCAGGATGAGGGGGATTTACACAGCTCCCTCTGGCCTTGAGTCCACGTGTTTGGTGAGTGCAGGGCCGAGGCCTCAGTGTGGACACTTGGAGTTTGGGGGTAGGTCCAGACCCACAGCCTGTGGCAGGGAGCTCTGTAATTCCCATAATGTGGGACAATATGAGCTTGAACATTCCTTCTTGTAAGGAGAGCTCTAACCCTGAGTGGCTGATTTAGATGTCTGATGCTCCAAGCTGCCTCACAGCTCATCCTCTCACCCTGCAGGTTGTTGCCTATGGCCTGGACATCTACCAGACCCGTGTGTACCCCTCGAAGCAGTTTGATGTCCTCAAGGATGACTATGACTATGTGCTGATCAGCAGTGTCCTCTTTGGGCTGGTCTTTGCCACCATGATCACCCTGAGTGGCTGATTTAGATGTCTGATGCTCCAAGCTGCCTCACAGCTCATCCTCTCACCCTGCAGGTTGTTGCCTATGGCCTGGACATCTACCAGACCCGTGTGTACCCCTCGAAGCAGTTTGATGTCCTCAAGGATGACTATGACTATGTGCTGATCAGCAGTGTCCTCTTTGGGCTGGTCTTTGCCACCATGATCACCAATGGCTCAGGTTAACCGTGCCTGGCGCTAGGGCTGTGGCTGGAGAAGGCAGCTGGGATGGGCACTGGCTGGAGATCTGCACCCTGTGCTGCTACAGAGATGCAAACATCTGTTTTACATTTTGCTGGAAGATACCTGTGAGGAAAAGCAGCAGCTGGTGGAACAAAACACACATTGCCTACGTGTCTCCCATGAGGAGAAGTGGAAGAGAGTCTGTTCTGACTGAAAAAGAACCTCCCATACCTCCCTTAAAGCCCTAAAATCCCATTGTCTCCCTGATGCTGGTGAAAATAACACTAAGGACATGTGTCTTCTCCACGCTCACAGCTGTGGCTCACATCTGGACAAGAGGAGGGGTGAGGGTTGTTGGGGCTGTGCTCTGAGTGCTGGAGTGGGTAAGGTGTGAGCTACTGTGTGTGAGGCCTGAGGAGGAGGAGACATTGGGTCTTTTAGATAGGAGAAAGGTTAAAAATCATGTGGGTGTCAGTGGGAAACAGCCTCATGGAGTCACTTGAAGCTGCAGGGCCGTGGGAGGAATTTGAATGTAAAGTCTCTCCATATTCTGTATTTATTTTGATGAGAACATCACTTCCTTCCCATCTGTTTTTAAATTTCCCTGTAGTTTCTGTCCAACACTGGCGTTAAGTTGTCCTGGCTCAGGACAAGGAACCTCGTGGCGTTTCCCTCAGGATCACAGCTCAGCTCTTTCTATGTGAATTTAAATTGTCCTAATCAAGTTTGGCAGTGAATTCTTCCCCCATGAGAGGCTGTGTCCCACCCAGCCTCTCCCACAGCCTGCAGCCCACCTCAATAAAGCTGTGTGCTGCCTGGGGAGAGCTGCTTAAGTGTGTTTTGGGGGCTCTGTGGAAGTGCTGCCCTCGAGGCAGGGCAGGGGGAAAGGTATGTGGATACCAAACCACCTCAATAAAGTCTTGTGCTGAGGAACAGCAAATGTTTTGGGGCTATTTCAGTGGGTTTTGGGAGCTCTTGAAGTACTACCCCTGAGGCAGCCCCTGGAGCACTCTTGAAGTGCTTTTTGGGGCTCTGTGGCAGTGCTGCCCCCGAGGCAAAGCACTGCCACGGGACAGGGCACAGGCACAGCCAGACCAACTCAATAAAGCTTTGTGCTGCAGAGTAGTGAGGGGTTTGGGGTTGTTTTAAGTGTGTTTTTCTGTGACCCTTCAAGAGCTGCCCCTGGGGCACGATTGAAGTGGTTTTTTGGGCTCTGTTGAAGCTCTGCCCCTGAGGCAGAGTGTGGGTACTGGGCACGGGGTGGCC
>NW_008690862.1:0-276 GCF_000695815.1 Acanthisitta chloris | reverse complement strand
TCTCGAGGCTCTGCCCGTGAGGCAGTGTGGGCACTGGGCAGGGAGTGTCCCCTCAGGGAGCCTCAATAAAGCCTCGTGCTGCAGAGCAATTTTTGGGGCTATTTCAGTGTTTTTCGGGACTCTCGAAGCTCTGCCCCTGAGGCAGAGTGTGGTCACTGTGCAGGGGCTACCCCCTCAGAAAGCCTCCATAAAACCTCACGCTACGGCTCAGCGCGTGTTTTGGGGCTATCTCAGTGCTATTAGAGACTCCCGAAGCACCGCCCTTGAGCCAGCCGC
>NW_008690861.1:0-5291 GCF_000695815.1 Acanthisitta chloris | reverse complement strand
ATTAAAATACTAGATTTCTTCAGGCTGAGTTACATGCTTTAAACAGGCTTTGATTAATGGTTACCATGCTTAATTTCGTCTCAGTGGATTCAGAGATCCTCCATGCCTTTATTCATGAAACAAAAGACTGTTCCTTAAAATAAAGGAGCTGTGTCACTTTAATTACCCCAATACTATTCTACTTTTTAGCCAGCATACATACAGATCTATGAACCTCAGAAAATTACAACAACTAAGGAATTTCAGTAGATAGTAAAATAAAATTCTTAATTTTAGTGTGAGTCATGAGGATTTAACATTTTACAGCCTTGGACTGGAAATAAGACATCTTAATTATCTTAGAATTTTCACACATAAAGTGATTTACATGCCACCTCCTACTCATCAACCTGGGGTTTCCTTTCACTTAATTAAATTTCCAGAAACACAATGCATCATATATGCTGTACTTTATTACCTTCATAAACAGGGTTCTTCTCAATATATCATACTCCATTTAGTATATTTCAATGTTGTAAATTAAAAGATTTGTGTTTCTCTTTGAAGTTTTAAAGAATGTCATAATCTTGACTTTATTATGTTTGGATTTGTTCGTGGTTTTGTTGCCTGTTTGATTGGGGTATCTTACAGTATTTCTAGTTATACATGCAGTTTCTATGTTAAATTTAAAAAGGAAGGAGCAGCAGAGACAATGTGCATGGAACAGACTGCAACCCCCATTCCCTTCCCCTGTGCTGCTTTGGGGGAAGAAGATAGACCTGGGAGTTGAAGTTGAGCCTCAGAAGAAGGGATGTAGGCTGGTTTTGTTTGGCATGTAGTTAATTTTCTTCCTAAAAATTCACATTGTGCTGTATTTTGGATTTGTGACCAAAACAGTGTTGACAAGGGACTGATGTTCTATTAACTGGTGAGCAGTTCTCACACAGCAACAAGGCTTTTTCTGCTTTTCACACGGCCCCACCAGAGAGGAGGCTGGGGCTGCACGAGGGGTTGGACAGGGTACAGTGGGGGCAAATGGCCTCAAGTGACTAGAAGAGTGTCCCAGACCATAAGGTGTCATACTGTGTATAAAGCTGGGGGAGGAAGGAATGTTTGGTGTGATGGCATTTGTCTTCCATGTCTCTGTTACGTGTGACAGAGCCCTGCCTTCCTGGGCATGACTGAACTCCTGCCTGTCCATGGAAGCAGTGAGAATTCCTTGTTGTGCTTTGCTTGTGTGCATGGCTTTTCTTTACCTATTAAACTGTATTTATCTGAACCCATGGATTTTCTCATTTTCAGTCTTCCAATTCTTTTTCCCATCCCACTCAGGGTTGGGGGCTAGTGAGTGAACTGCTGTGTGGGGCTGAGCTGCTGGCTGAGGTGAAACCATAACAGGAGGGGTAATGGAAGGGGTTTTTAGATTTTTTCTTATTTTTCATTCACCTATGCTGTTTAATTGACAATAAATTAAATTAGTTTCCCAAACCCAAGCCTGTTTTGCCCTTCGTGGTAATTGGTCAGTGATGTCTCTGTCTCTATCCTGACCCACAGGGAGCTTTTTGTCATATTTTCCTCCCCTTATCCTGTTGAGAAGGGTAAGTGATTTCAGTGTTTTTTCCTGACCCACAGGGAGCTTTTTGTCATACTTTCCTCCCCTTGTCCTGTTGAGAAGGGTAAGTGATTCCAGTGTTTTTCCCCCCATCATATAAGCTTAACTCAAAGAGAACTGGCTTCACTGTTTTTTAAATTTTAAAATTCAGGTTATCATTTATACGTTATCTCTACTCCACAGCCTAATATTTCTTTTAAACTACTCTTCCTTGAACTTTATGAAATAATGATTCAGGCATCTAGGTTAATATAAGTAGAATGACAGAAAATTAAAAATGCAAAGTAAAAACTGATAGAAATTGCCTAGGTAGGTTTATCTCAAAAGGACAGAAACTTAAATGAAAGGTACGTGTTAAGGTGACATCAAAGAAAGTGTCTCCTCTTTTGGCAGGTGAAACTGTTATCAACCCCTTTTGTTGATAACATCAGGATTGCTTTAGTTCCAGACTTTAGTGTTATCAGATAATTTCACTGCCTTCACTACATTCCCTAGGCTGTATTGAGGTTAACTTTTCATACCTTTCATCTCTCCAAGTCACATTTTATCGTAACTCCCTTTGCTATCTAAATATGAGAGAAAGAAATATTAAATAAATACTTTTTGGTGCTGGAATAATGAAAAAAATGATGTTTTCTTACAGCCCTGAGAATTTGATACATTGACAATTCAGTTTGCTACCCAACAATTAAGAAAAAAAGTAACCTATAACTAGACAAAATCTAACATTTTTGGTTTTAAAAGTGAGATCTTACTGAAGAATCTATCTGTGATGCTTAATCTGTGAAATATACTTTGGGAACATTGTGATGTGTCCATAGTTCAGACTGCTCTGAAGCATAAGCTGAACTGCTCACTCGAAAATGCAAACTTTGCATAAAAATATTATTCCTGGATGCACAATTGCACTTGAAGTGGTCTCAAGAAACTATAGAAGATATTATCCTCTTTTTCAATACTTACAATGAAGTTTTTTAGCTATATGAATGTACACCATTTTATGTAACATTTTAAGTAATGTGATAGTATGCATTTATTAATAAGTAAGATACTATAGTGCAGAAAAACCAGAAATTACTTGGTTTCTAGCAAAATTTTAAAATATTTTAAATGAGGATGTCTCCAGATAATGTTAGGAGTTTGCAATAAACAGTGAGAGTTGGGTTTGCTTATGAATATGGAATAATTAGAGCAATAAACAGTGCTAGAAATTGCATTATTATGGAAGACTTTAAATTCTTGTGGATATAATACACAACTTCATTACTGATACTGATGTAAAAGTTTCTGGATTTCTCTCTCAATCAGACATAAAAAGGTTTCAGCTTTGTTCTTGTAAGTATTGGAGAGATAAGAGAAAAGTCTCAATAAAAAGTAATCCTGGAGCAGAAGATAAACAGAGATTTCACTGCAATAAAATAAAAAGCTAAACAAAAGAAAAACAAAATTAGCAACTATTGGTTTAGAAAAGGTAGAATATGAGAAGCTCAAGGAAACCATTAGGGAAAGCAACAGGTCAGACTATCTTCTAGAAATAAACTGAAAAAACTTTAAATGAAACTAATTGGAGTAGTCCTTGTGCAGGAGGAGGCAACACTTACTAGGAACACCTTTCAGGACATGTGAATTTGATAGTCATCTCTACATTGTAGCAGAGAATCTCTTGCTACCAAGAGTAAGTAAAGAATCTATAAAATAGGTAAGAGAAAGAACAGGACTGCAGAAAATACAATACTCTGGATATATAAAAGCTTAGAGAAATGACCTGAGTAATATCAAATTGCAAAGAGAAGACATTAAAAATTAGAACAGTGTATAGATACAGAGAGATCAACACAGAGATGAAATAGAGTTTGAAGATAGTCTAAGTAGAGCTCCCAAGCAAGTCTTCTATTTAGTTTAAAGGGACAAGGCAAACCATTGGTATGAGTACACAGAAAAGAATATGACTATATTTCAACTGGAGGTCAAATATATGGAATTTTGTACACTTTAATCAGGGAGCCTGAACAGTGTGGGGTCTAGTTTTTGTTACTGCAATTTCAGTGCTAAAATAAAAGCAATCTGCATGACTGGAGGAAAGATGCATATTGAAAATCTCTGATTTAATGGATCTGTATTACTTCAAATTCAACTAGAAAGAGAAAAATCAGGAGCTGCTGGAGAGTGTATTTACTTCATGAACATAATTCTTCTCCTAGTGAGAAACTCTTATTTCTTTTGATATACAGGAATTCAACTTAATTTCCTTTATCCTAACACAGAGAAAGGAGAGAGAGAAGGGGGAAGGAAAAGAGAAGCAAAGAAAAAAGGGAGAAGAAACAAAATGGCAAGACAAGTCAAGGTTTCTTTGTGTTCCGTCAGGGTAGGTAAGATTTTGGGGGGTTTTTTTATCCCTTTTGAATCCCTGAATTTTTGTGTGACTATCCAGGCCAGCTGCTCAGAGCAGTTGAGATGAGCCTATTGCTACTGTTAATTTCAGAGATCAGATGCAAAATTTACACCACACAGTGTCAACTTTCCCAGCTTTTGTGACAACCCATTTAGAACAAGTGCCTGTGGGACCAAAACAGGAGCTCTTGTTTCTCAGTTCTATGCTCAGCACTTCAAGCTGTATGTGCATTGCTCTTTATTCTTTTCCTTACTCTATCTTTTTTTTCTTTGACTCTCGTGTGCTTCTCATTAGGATTTCTGTTTAACGCCCTAGGAAAGGTTTATGCATTTATAAGGAGCTGATAATAGATGCATGCACTTCAGTGTTTGACATCTTGGCTTCCCTTTAATGTAATTCATTATTCCACAAATATACGGTACATAATGCTGCCAAGTTAATTTGTATAATAATAATGAGCTATTAATTAACATCCAAGAACACATGTTTCTTCCAACAATTTGTGGTAATAAAGTAATTAATGAAATTCAAAATTTCATTCTAGGCAGGAAGTCTGTCTGACTGCTATTTGGACCATTGCAACCATTTTCACCATGAATATAATCCATAAAATCCAATTTAATCGGCTAAAAGGGGTGGGAAAAATGATATATACATAAAGACAGCCCTTAGAAATGCTGTACGGTCCTGTTCTTCTCAGAAGAGTTATATTACTTTAATTTATATAAAAAAATCTTATTTAATATATGTTCCCAGCAATGAATGCTAGCATGAGATTAGCATGCAATTCCCTACTGATCAAAAAAGAATCCATTTGTTTGGTCATCTAAACAAAAACTTGTTTTCCCACTTCTTATACTAGTACATCATGACTTTTAAGGTCTTTGAAATCCCAGAGACATAAGTTGTGAAGGAAGTGCAATACTTGATAGCTGTACACTTTGCTACTTCTTATGAAACTCTAGGAAAACTGTGAGTCGTGGTGATGGCATGACCCTAAAGGTAAAAGTGACACTATTTTTAATTGCTTGGTCTGATCTGAACCGAAACCTCAATGGCCCCACCCAATTTTCTAGTGTGCCAGTCGGAAGGCAGAGGAGCTATGTGTGGTTCAAAGTGAGTATCGAAACAAATTATCCTCAAAATCTGTTGAGAGTTTATGAAGCTTGCATAAAATTTGGGTCTAATTTCACAGTGCATTCCATTAAGTTCATGGGACATAAGTATTGAACTTTCTGAAAAGCTCCTGAGCTTTGTTATATTTGCACTTCACAGAATGTTTAGGCCATTATTTTAAAAGCCAAATAA
>NW_008690860.1:28217-73605 GCF_000695815.1 Acanthisitta chloris | reverse complement strand
CACACTGCCGCTCTATTTTCTCTTAAGAAGAATTTGCCTGCAGTTCCCTAAAAAACAGTCAATCTCTTTGCACTGGTACTGACAGCAACTAGGTAGAACTTGTCAAAAAACAACAAGTGTTAGGCTGGCATTCTTCCTAGGGTACGAAGAACCAACTGGAGATTTTCCAAAGGAACTGAGTTATGGATAAAAGAATTAAAGAAACTGTCCTCCTGTTCCACTAGTAATCCTCTGGGAAACAAGAGCATCTAGAGCTAAAAAGATTTATATTTTCTCTCAAGTTGTAGCTCTCTGATTTATTTATAAGGGTAGGTCAAACAATGCACCATGGATTAAAGCACCATTTTTTCTAAGATTTCCTCCCAAATCTCAACACTACTCAGAACATCTTATTGACAGGTACAATGAGAATAGATATTTTGTTCTCGCCTTATGCACATATATATACACATACAGCTCAACATGAAAGTATTTAGGAACATTATGCCAGCTGTCTGGTAAGAAGTAATGAGATATTCCCATGTTTTTCAATCACAATTAAGAAACTGACTCAGGCCATTAATTCTTATTCTGGCATTCCAGTTTAAGAAGTGAAGGGTAGGAAAAGGGCTTTATCTCTTAAGACCACAAATAAAATTCCCTGGAAAAAGAAAATTAGTAGGATGCATTTGTTGCACTGTTCATATTTCTCTGAAGCAGCAGCAGTAGGAAGGCTTCTAATGCTCCAGGGCTGTTGGGAGTCATGGCCCTGCGAGGTGTGAACCCCAAAAACAACTATCCAGAAAGGCTAGGTCCAAGGCTCGGGAGCACACAAACAGCAGTGCTGGCTGCTATACTATGAGCCAATAACCACTCCTAGCAAGAGAGTTAAGGAAAAGGAACATGCAGAGGTACCTGTATTAGACAGGAGTGGAAGAACTTCACTTGCTCCACACTGGTAAGCATGGCAGGAACTCAGATGTTGTTTTATTTCCTCCAAGCCAGGTCCAAACTGCTGCTGTAACTGATTCTGAGTTACGGTGACTCCCACTATAGCAGCATTCATTTGCAAGTGTTTCACTATGGGGGGACCTCACAGAAAACGAATAAAAACATCTTGTTCCCTTAGCATTACCTCATGCTACTTTTGTACAAGTATGCTTCTTAATTACTAATTTTTGTGCTCTTAAAAACAAGTGTTCTGGAGTAACTTACTTGATTTAATTCACATTTCAATGTAGAGAAAACATTTATTGGAGCTGGCTGAGCTGCTGCCATTTGAGAAGGGGTAAAAAACTGTGGCAGTTAAATCTAAATAGAGCCAAACCACAGTCAAGTCTACAAGGGTTAGTGCATCCTTCCTGAAAATATCCCTCCATCATACTCTTCAAGCAGCCCAACAGAGTACCCCACTGAAAATGAGCAATGTAAACCATTTCAAAATGCTTCACTTTACACAACAGTGTAATATGAACACTGTCCTCCCTGTCTACATTGAATCATAGAATCACTTTGGTTGGAAAAGACATCCAAGATTAGAGTCCGACCAGTAATCTGGCACTTCCAAGTACACCAATTAAACCATGTCCCTTTCTTGAAGTGAGGGACACAGAACTGGACACAGTACTCAAGGTGCAGCCTTGCCAATACAGGAGGATGATCACTGCCCTAGTACTGGTGACCACACTGTTGCTGATACAAGTCAGGATGGCACTGGCCTTCCTAGCCACACTGCTGGCCCATGTTCAGCTGCTGTCAGCCAGCATCCCCCACGAGGTCATCTTCCAATGGGCAGCTTTCCAAACACTCTTCCCCAAGCCTGTACCACTGCATGGGATTGTTGTGACCCAAGCACAGGACTTGGCACTTTGCTTTGTTGAACTTTGTTCCATTGGCCTTGGCCCATTGATCCTGCCTGTCCAAATCTCTCTGCAGAGCCTTCTGTCCTTCAGTACATCAACACTCCCATCCAACTAGATGCCTTCTGAAAACTCGATCCCCTCATCCAGGTCATTGATAAAGATATGACAGAGGACCGTCCCCAATACTGAAGTTGGGGAACACCACTAGTGATTGGTGACCAACTGGATTTATTTCCATTCATCACCACTCCCAGGGCCCAGCCATCCAGTCAGTTTTCTACCCAGTAAAGAGTACATCCATCCACACCATTAAAAGCCAATTTCTCCAAAATAATGCTGTGAGAAATGGTGTCAAAGGCTTCAATAAACTCCAGGTCGACAACATCCACAGCCTTTCCCTAATCCACTAAGCCGGTCACCCTGTCATGAAAGGACATCAGGTTGGACAATCAGGACCTAACTTTCCTAAAACCACAGTGGCTGGACCTGACTCCCTGGCTGTCCTCCATGTGTCACATGATGACACTCAAGATGATCTGCTGCATAACACTCTCCAGCACAGAGGTTAGGCTGATAAGGGCTGTAGTTCAGATCTTCCTTCTAGCCATTCTTATAGATGGCAGTCACATTTGCCAAATTCCAGTCACCCAAGGCCTCCCCAGTTAGCCAGGACTGATGGTCAATGATTGAAAGTGACTCAATGAGCTCATCTACCAGCTCTCACACTCAAGATGATCTGCTGCATAACACTCTCCAGCACAGAGGTTAGGCTGATAAGGGCTGTAGTTCAGATCTTCCTTCTAGCCATTCTTATAGATGGCAGTCACATTTGCCAAATTCCAGTCACCCAAGGCCTCCCCAGTTAGCCAGGACTGATGGTCAATGATTGAAAGTGACTCAATGAGCTCATCTACCAGCTCTCTCAGTACCCTTGATCCCATCTGGTTTCTCCAAAATAATGCTGTGAGAAATGGTGTCAAAGGCTTCAATAAACTCCAGGTCGACAACATCCACAGCCTTTCCCTAATCCACTAAGCCGGTCACCCTGTCATGAAAGGACATCAGGTTGGACAATCAGGACCTAACTTTCCTAAAACCACAGTGGCTGGACCTGACTCCCTGGCTGTCCTCCATGTGTCACATGATGACACTCAAGATGATCTGCTGCATAACACTCTCCAGCACAGAGGTTAGGCTGATAAGGGCTGTAGTTCAGATCTTCCTTCTAGCCATTCTTATAGATGGCAGTCACATTTGCCAAATTCCAGTCACCCAAGGCCTCCCCAGTTAGCCAGGACTGATGGTCAATGATTGAAAGTGACTCAATGAGCTCATCTACCAGCTCTCTCAGTACCCTTGAGTGGATCCCATCTGGCTCCATAGACTAGGGTATGTCTAAGTGGCATAGCAGGTTACTGACCATTTCCCCTTAGATTATGGGGGCTTCACTCTGCTCCTCTCCCTGTCTTGCAGCTCAGGGGACTGACTGGGTACGCATTGAACAACTGGCCTTTCTATTAAAGACTGAGGCAAAAATTGCATTAAGTACCTCAGCTTTTTCCTCATCTTTTGCCACTATGTTTGCGCTTGCATTCAGTAATGGATAGAGATTCTCCTTGGCCCTCCTTTTGTTGCTAAAGTATTTACAGAAACATTTTTCATTGTTTTTCATGGCAATAGCCAGATTAACTTCTAGTTAGGCTTTGGCCCTTTTAATTTTTTCCCCTGCATAAACTCACAACATCTTTGCAGTCCTCTTGAGTTACCCACCTTCTTCCAAAGGTCATAAGCTCTCCTTTTTTTATCTAAGTTCCAGCCAAAGTTCTCTCTTCAGCCAGGTCAGACATCTTCCCCACTGGCTCATCTTTCAGAGTGCATGGGGACGGCCTCCTCCTGAATCTTTAAGATTCCCTTTTCAAATGATGTCCAGCCTTCCTGAATTCCTTTGCCCCTCAGGACTGGATCCCAAGGTACTCTCTCAATCAGGCCCATAAACAGGCCAGAATCTACCGTCTAAAAGTCCAAAGGGCCAGTTCAATTGATTCCCCTCCTTGCTTCTCCAAGAACCAAAAACTCTTATTGTTTCATGATCTCTGTGTCCAAGATGGCCTTCAGCCATCACATCACCCATCAGTCCTCCTCCGTTCACAAACAACAGGTCCAGCCAGTGCCTTCCCTAGTTCACTTACTCACCAGCTGTGTCAGGAAGCCACACACTCTAGGAACCTCATAGGCTGCTTCTGATGTATTGTATTCCCAACAGACATCTGCTAAGTTGAAGTCCCCCATGAGAACAAGGGCCAGAGATTGTGAGATTTCTCCCAGCTGCTTACAGAGTATTTCATCTGCCTCTTCATCCTTGCTGGGAGGTCTATAGCAGTCTCCCACCATAAAATCTGCCTTGTCGGGCTTCCCCCGATTCTTAACATCAGCACTCACCTTAACGTCACCATCATCAAGCTCTAGACAATCAAAACACTCCCTAACATCCAGGGCTACTCCAACACCACTCCTTCCTTGCCTGTTCATTGTGAAGAATTTATAGCCATCCATTGCAGCACTCCAGCAGTGTGAGTCATCCCATCATGTTTCCATGATGGCAACTATATAATAGTTTTCCCGCTGTACAACAGCTTCCACCTTCTGTTTGTTGTCCATGCTGTAGATGTCCATTGGTGTAGATGCACTTCAGTTGGGCTGTCAATCCTGCTGCCTTTTGGGGGTGACAAGCCTCAGTTCCTATGTGGCCATGCTCAGGTGCTTCCATGGTTTCTAAGAATTCAATAATGTTTTTGCTGCCACGTGGATTTCTATTCTCTACCACCACTGAGACAGCAGACCAAAAGACCTTGATAGCACACCATCCCTCAGACAGTGGCATGCTGTCCTCAGGCTTATTTGTAGCAAGCCTGGTTTTATTCCCTTCCCCCTTCAAATCTAGTTTAAAGCTCTTTCAATGAGCTCTGCTAATTCCTGCAAAAAGAGCAATCTTGAAGAGCTATATCCAATAACTGTAGTAGTGCTGCCTTGTAAAAACGAGTGAAGATTCTAATCATCGTACTTCTACCTTTAAGGTGGATTATTCTCACTTCTCAGTCTTCCCAATACCAGAAAGGTAGGCATGATCTCTGAGTTTGTAGTTTAACGTGCTGCCATTGTGTAGAAAGCACCTGTTCCTTCCATCATGATTCTGAGATAGTGATTTTCCAGAGGAAAAGACAAGTTGTATGGTGTATGCTAGAGATGCCCTGTTCCAGGAAACAGACTGAAGGTACAAAGAATCTTAATTCTGTTTATAACAGAAAGAAGGAAACAACTACTCAGTTCCTGAATAATCCTTAATCAAGCACCCCTGCAGTCTCACTGACTGCTGTAAGATGATTACGAGTATCCCTGGATACTTAACATGGACATTGTTATCTGTCCCCAAAGTGCAACATGCAAACTGGGTGTTTCTGCTCTCACTCAATTTTGTCATAGGAACTTGTACAATTCCTGCAGGAAAAGAAGAGTAGTTACTTCCGTATTATTGACTTGGGAAGCGTGAAGATAGTTTGAAACACATCTGGTACTTCTTATCAAAAATTGGTTTCAAGTGTAATGGGATGCACAGTGTTTGGTATTGGCCATTTGAAGAAAAATTAAAGTTGAATAGTTAATTTCCTATATGTCTGTCTTTTCAAAGAAAACATGGTATAAAGCTGTGAAGACAAGGAACCTGGCAATGCTGCCATCTGCAAAAGACTATGCAAGCCACAACATCCCAACAGTGCAAAGAGACAGACGCTTTTTAATACATGGCTTTTACCAGCTATTATACCCTTATGTCCTTAATGAGCACATATGTAGCATTTTTGCAATTGCTGCCCATACATGTACTTCATTTTGATATTTTATGCATCTATAGGATTCCATTCCCTCATCACCAGCTCAATAAAAGTTAGAGAAAAATCTATGTACATCAACAAAGCAAACAAAATCTTCAAACAAAGTTGGAATAATCTGCACCACGTAAGTGTGCAAAAAGCAGATAAACAGTCTGATGCTTAAGTCCTAAATGTTCCAATATCCCTAGAAAATATAAAGTCTTGAACTGAGGATGCAATAACTAAAACAATACTAACCTTGGTTAGCAATTTAATGATCACACCTCCCTTCAGACTACAAATGTAGACAACAGCTAGCGGCTGACATTTCACTTCAACATTTTACAGCTGCTCTAAAGCAAAGACTTTGGACATTTGAATGCATGCATGCATCTTATTTTCCCAGGATTTCAAAGTCCACATCCAGGCTGCTGCTCAGCCATCATAAATGAGTAATTCAAGTAGGGCATGACTGCTTCTTGTATTAACTTGATAAAGATAGTTCAGTCAAAGTGCATCAACAGTTGTGTTAAGTCATCCCTTTCACAGGCTTATACTAACTCTGCATTTGGTTAGCAGTGAAGAAAAAAACAAAGTATTATTGGCTTGAAATTATTACAAAAGTCTTTACATTAAATATAATTAGTATTATGATTATTATATTTTATTACACCTGTTTTTAAAACGCAAAAATGTTACTATACCTTAATTATTTCCTGGGTTTTGATTAAAAATAATTTACTCAACTGATTGCAACCTGCATTAAAGTTTTGTTTCATTAGTTTAAACATGCAACCACCTCAAGGACTGATGTGCACTTCAAAATACATGTTTTCAGGAAATTCCATTACGCTGAAGATCAATTCGCGTTCGTAAGTTTTTCCAAAAGTTGGTCTAACACCACAATCTTAATATCATAGCTTCATTTTAAGCTTATAATTTAATAATGAATTTGTTATCAAACATGTATGAAACAACTGCTTTGCAATAATTTTAATGTCTGAAAAATATTAATCCAGGGCTTCGGTCAAAAGACCTTTCAAATACTATGAACACAAGTTGAATATATTTCATTTCCTTGTATGAAACTTCAGGTCACAACCTGAAGGAGAAGATTTCTCTATTCTTCTTTCTCTTATCACAGCAGGGACATGATAAGAGAGCTCAGAATTACAGAAGAGATATTCTCATTTCATTCATTTATTTCCACTGAATAAATGACTAAACATGAACACAGCTACACTAAAAAATAAAAAATCTGTATATATATATATAATTCATCCAAAGCCCAGTGAATAGAAGATGTGCTTAATCAACTTTAAAATAAACTGGACATCTGACTGATTACCTCTAAGCCATGGGCAAACACAAAAGAGAAAAGAATACTATCCAGAGGTGATGATCCATCACTTGTGCTCCACAGCCCTGCTCATGTAATGCTTCCTTAGACTCAATCATATCTTATTTTTCCAATGAGTATTCTATTTACAAGATTTAGATTTTCCCCATTTTGAGGGGAAAAAAATCTCAATGATAGCCAGATCTTATATGACACTTCATATTGTATTTACATAATGTTTCTGTATGGTTTCATTAGTTTTAGTCCAAAAATAAAACAAGATCGGGCAGCGGGAGATGGGAAGAGGCACTCCGCCTCTTATTTTTCTGACATCTAACATTAATTTTCAGACTATACTTTATGTTCATTTATACCTCATATTATATTATTACAACATAGTCTTTTTTTCCACTTGCATGACAGCTATCAACATGGGAATTCAAAAAGATATGGCACAAACTCTGACCAGTCTTACTTTTTTCATGCTCACTTTCCCATAGGCAGTGGGCTACTTTTCCACGATTTCTGGACATGAGGCAGCATAGTCAAAGATACTTGACACAGATCCCAGACCAGCGGCCCAAGAAGATGTACAGTGACAGATGACGCACACAGGCTAAAAGTGGAAGAGTTGGTAGATGCAGGCAAACTCTTATTGTAAGACATGAAATGTTTGGAACTCCCCATCCATTCAGTTCTCATTGTCAGAGCACCCACTCCCTCTGCGTAACCATGCAATGTTCTCAAGAGTTCAGACAGCAGAACCCAAAAATCACTTACTATTCTGCAAATACACAGTTTTCTAAATCTCTTAGGGGGGTAACTTCTTTTTTCTAAGATCCCTCTACTTCACCTTGAAAATACATCAGGAATTAGGAAAATACTTGGGAAAGCCAGACTTAGCACTAACATGCTGTGCTGCAAGTGGACCTCAGTATGAAGAATTAGCAGCAGCAATGTGGCACCAGGACCCAGGTCAGAAAATTACTTTGCTCTGGTAAATGTTTGTCATAACTGAACCAGCCACAAAACTAGGGCAACATCTAGAATCTTCTCTTCCAGACATGATTTCTGAAAAAGGACTTGTCTTTTTTCCTTTTCAAAATGCCTTTTCTCTACTGAAGAGTATAAATCAGATTAAAATTAAGAATTAAAAATATTTAACTATTTAATTAAACTATATATCCACTCTAATCCTATCACTGCATTTCTCAAACAGATTTAGCACTCCATGTGATGCTGAGAATGTCAGCATAACCTCAAATATACAGCATTTGTGTCTGAAGTTGCTGTACTTAGAAATCTGTTGATACACTCTACAAAAAATGCTTATATTATATAAGCAGATTAATTTTAGCTGTTAAATAGAATTGAAAAATTGCAGTGTCCAGTTTTCCTCACATCAATTTCAAGTACTTCTGCCACCTTACACAGCACATATACAAGTATCTTGCACATAAGTTCTATTTCAGCACACAGGTAATATGAAATTAGCTCACAGAGCAAAGAAGTGATTAAATGCTTTAAAGGTTACAAATGAATAATGGTTCCTGCATTGCTAATTTCTATATGGTTTGCAGATTTCTGATAACAAGAAAGATCAAGCTTGAGAAGCTTCACAGAATATGAAGAAAATTAATTTACATGTTTCTGAAGTTGGACATCGTAAAGATCATCTATCTGTTCAAATCCATCTTCAGTTTGGTCAACTATAGGAGTGTGTCCAACTTGAGGGTCATCACAGCAGTCACCTCATTTAATTAGAAACATTAAAGCATCCCTAAAATTCTAACCTGCTTTGTCTAATCCTCATTGTCAAGTGCTGCATTCTACATACAACTAACTATTCAGACACTTGGTAATGGCCCAACTTCAATTGGTGACCGTAAGAGGCTATTTGTAACATCATAAGAAGGAACTTCTATGGGAACTTCTGGACAGTAATCTTTGGGTGGAACAGGAAAATGTGGTTGAATATTCACTCTGTAAATTTAAGACTGCATCTTAAACCGCAAAAATGAAGCTATTAGTATGTTTGTATTATAAACAGAACATTGGTATCTTGGGAGTAACCTGCAGATTCTTTTTAACTTGCTACAGAGCAGAACCCCGAAATTTACTGAAAAAAAATTAGATTTAGAAATAAATATATGTTTAGATGATAAATTCTGCATTAAAAATAATGAAGATACTTCATTTAATGCCATTTCCCCTCAAATGTGCTATGTTTCAGTATAACCTTATTTAATTACTTGTTACCAAAATTTGGAAAAAAAACCAAAACAAAACGAAAAACCCAAGTTGACCTAGTCAAAATTCATTTATGTTTTATCATGAAGAGTTTTCTGATTTTCAGTGGTATCTATTCAGCATTTCATTATTTAAAAACATTTGCCATGTTATATGAATCATTTACATCACAGAAGAGGTAGTGAGAGCAACATAATTCAATTATAAAACCTGGAAACAGTTTAAACACTATTTGAAAATAAACAGTTACAGTCCCTTATGCCCATGTCTGGGAAGCATCCAAATAGAAGTTAAAGACCCCATGACATTTTTTCAAAATGAGAAGGAGCTATCCCAATACGCTGGCCAACATATATTTTCTCAATTAAAAACAGATTTCTATGTCCAAAGTTACATGTCAGCAATTGCTGAGAGCCTATGCCTGTCACATTTCCAAAACACTCTGAACTATCAATAAGTATCTAGTCACCTTGCTGAATAATGGTTTTCCAGATGCCACAAATGGAAAAGGTGAATGCATTTTCGTAAATACATGAAGCACAGATACATTAGCCTATACTGTTATGAAAACAAAAATTATCATTTGAACCCACATGTAGTTTTTCAATAATCAAAGTGTTAAATATGACTTTGGTGGCCATATGGAACACTTTGATACTGCCAGATTGTAAAGTGAACAGAAATCCTATGGAACACACATGTATATACACAAAATAAAGGTAGAAATAATCTCATACATGCTACTCCTTAACTTCTACATATTTAATGAGAAAAATTTTAAAAGAAAAGGCTTTTTAACAACTCTTTTTTTTAAGTTACTCTAACAGAATGTTCCAGGTTATGAGCTGTTTAAAGAGAAGATGGGGAGATTTTCTTTATGAACTTTAATGTCTGCATACCCCATAGTACCCACCACTCAACAGCTCAAATCTTCAGTTGCCTATACTGAAGCTCAAAGTCCTATCCCAAGAAATACAAAATCAACTACATCAGGCAGAACACTGTTATCCTGAGGTAAAAGAAAAGAGAAAGTCAGGCAATGAGTTTCTAAAGACCAAGTTACAAACCCAGAGGAGATGTCAGGTTTCCAATTGCCTCAGTCAACATATTTCCTGGTGTAATATCTATGGCTCCTGTAATTTGGAGTTGAGTCCTCGTCTTCATTGTCCACGTTTTGTTCTTATTTTGCCCTATTACCAAACTCTTAAGTGATACTATTAAGAAAAGGAAATTGGAAAAAGGCAAAAGTGCTTCTTTGACTAAAGATACTGCTTGATTTCCAGAGTGCAGCTGAACAGTACATCTCAGTTAGGACTGAAAGAAAAACAGAAATATTTTCACGGAGCTTAACTACACAAGCTAACTTCCTAACAACTGATAAACGACGTAGTTTTTCAGGGGGGTTTTAATATAAATTTTGTAAGTACCATTTTACAAAACTCAGAATCCTATTTAGTCACAATTTCAGAATTCTAGAATACATGTATTGCTGAAGGATTTATGGCATATTGAGAAAAACTGACCGCAACATAAGCAGCAAGACGAAAACACCTCTTCCCCCAAGAGGATTTGCAGAATTACTTGCGGGAAAGTTCAACAAGCTGCCTTATTCCTACATTGTCCAATTACTTTTCTATAACCAGAACTTACTGCCAGTTGCCAGATTTATGCAACTCACTGGAAATATTCTTAAGCTAGTTACCATAGTATAGAACATCCCTCCCTGATGCTACTGCCATGGAGAAGAAATTTATAATTGGAGCCAGTAGAGTAACAGACTGCACTTGAGGACAAGTTTACTTCCCTTTAGAGTAAGTACTATGTGATGGATCTTTTTAAGACAGTAGATGCAGAGGTGATCCAAGTCTGGAAAAAGACTTGATACTTAACTTGGCTGTAGTGCACAACATAATGAATTGTGAGGGTAATGGTGGAGGATGAAGCATCTGCACGTTAGGAAATGTAAAAAGAAGCTTTTACTTTCTCAGACGGGTATTAAATAACTTGGCATTTACCACTGTCACCAACTTACTTGTCCTCATTCATTTTCCCAGCCTGAATTGCTCAGTAGTACCACCATCTGCTGCCCTCAACTGAACTTCCAATAAAGTTAAGATGTCAGAAATTTTGTTTGCTACAATCAACTAATTTCAAAACCGCAGGAGAAAGGGAGGGAGAAATTGCATTACCACAAAATACTTCCACCCACAAGTCCTGTAAAAGAGGAAACCTCAAAATTTAGCCTGGCAGTTCAGGCAGTCAAATTGCTTTTTTTAATCAAATTTTGAAATCTATAGGACATCATGAGAAAAGTTCTTCTAAAAATGTATACTTATTATTTAAATCCACCCTACTCCATCATAAGAGTACATTAATACTGTGTTTTCAGTACCTTATACTATAAGCATTCATATTTTTCTATGGCAAAATATGAGAATAAGCAAGATTTTTAAAGCAATTAAGAGGATATAAATGCTGTGCACTGCAAGAGCACAGTTCTCAGAAGACCAGAGTCCTGGCAACTATCATAATCCTTTTGAAATTGTGCATATTAAGATTAAAGATCACTTTGTTCCTCTATTCCCACAACTAGTTGGTATGGTAAAAAGATCAGTCTCCTAGTTTTATATGTAACATCTTTAACATTTGCTCTCCTTTCTGTGCATGTGATTAAATGTAACATTTTGAAATCCCAAAGTTCTGAGAAAAACATAAATCCTTGTCCACAGCTGCTGTTTGACTCTGGAAACACATGCATTTTCTTTTCAAGCATCTACCATCAAAAAATCCCAAAGGACTTGAACTGGAGAACACCTGCATCTCTTCATTTAGTTCCAATAACAGAGCCTAAACTTCAAAATTACAAAAATAGATGCTATGTTCAGCTGCAGTTACATTCTGCCCCTAATTCCCGTGAATAAAAATGCTAAGAGCATGAAATCATTCAGGCAAGCTCTGTCATCGAGAGGATAAGATTTTTTGCACCAGAAGCCCAGTGGGAACTTGATAGAAAACTGGCAACAATTACAGATAAAGTACATAGTGAAATCCTCAGGGAGAGAAAAGGAAATGTAATAAGATAGATGGGTATAATTTTTACACATTTATGTCCAAACCACAAAATGTGAATTGTCTTTAATTACTCCAATATACTAAGCATTTTTATTCATTCGTTCTGTTAAATCTTTCCAAAATACTTTGTATTAGTTTATGAATTCTCTTTACAAGGTTTGGGGTTTTTTTATTTACTAGCATGAGCACTCACTTCAATTAGAACTGAGGACTTAAAAAACATAATTGTTCCAGCTTCAAAATCCAGACTTGATAGGATCCCAAGTCCAAGCAGTCAAAATTAAATATAAAAATATGTCAATGATAAGCTTTTTTAACAGCAAAAAAGAGGGAGCTGGGGGCACACATAGGTGTTTATGCATAAAACCAAACATTTGTAAAATCTCTCACCTCCTTTCAAAGTTTATGTTCCTACTGGAACAATTTTTATGGTATTTTCTTCATATTTGAAGATATGTTTTTTCTTTTTTTTTTCCTTCAGCAGGGGGAGGGGGTGGAGTGATCTTATCTAAATTATAAAATATTGACAGTGGAGGAAAAAATCCAAAAGTTTTTGGAAGTTTGAGAAACATACCACTTAAACAAGAAATACTAACTTGTACGAGGTTGAGTATCTGCTCTTCAGCCTTCATGCAGCTTTCACAAACTAGAGCAGCCTTCCCATTCTCACTTTGCTCCACCGTGTGTGCAAATTTAACACATACGAGCATGGTATTAATACACATACTTTTGTTTACTCCTTATTTCACTGCTGCATTACTGAATATTCATGCTGCTCTCAAAGAAAACTTTATTAATTGCATTTTTTATTTTAGCTCCTCTTGATTTATACGCAATAAAGCTGTCCATACACCGGCTGTGCACACACTCCCAATTATTCAATATGGCAAACTAAATAGATCATAATCAGCCCACCTCATCTACTCAACAGCTGTTCATAATTAAACACTAACACCAGCATTCATTTTGAAATCTCCCTCTTCTCTCAAAGGCCAGGTGAAACAAACAAGGCCTGCTCCAGGGTTAATAAAGCCATGGTTATTTCAGAGAAAGAGTAAGAAGACCTTCCCAAGCCCTGGGGTAAAGGAATAATCTCCTCTCTTGCACTTATTTTATATGCTGCAGTTTCGATAAAGACCAGGGAGCACATCCACCGACTTTTACAACTATGCAGAGAAACCTGGGGCAGTTTTTCATACAACAAAAGTATCCAGTACTAAAATCACCAGCATGCAGATTGGTATTTAAGGTGTAAACAAAATGATATTTACGTTCCATGTCCCTAAATACTTCCTCTGCCATAGGTGGATTGGTTTTCCACTATGATAATGACACTTTGTACATCAAACAGTAAAACACTCTTGCTAAGCAATCGTCAGTATATGCACTTGTTATATGCTTGTTATCCACTATATATGCTACACATCACACACTTGAATACTGCCCTTTCTGAAAGTACGTTTTTGAGTTTTAACTTCGATGGTGCAACATGGTACTACTAGAACCATACTCTTTTCCTTCTTCCTCTCAGCAGCAGCAAGTGAAATAGAAAAAGTAAGATGCTAGTGTAAAATGCATTACCCCTCAAATTATAAATACATTCTCAACCTTTGCAGGAACACATACAGATAAGCAGTAAAAGGAAGTTGCACCTCCATCCTCATCATTCTGGATCATATCATATGACCAAAGTGATACAAGACAGTAGACAGTTGCTGACTCAACAAGGAGAGGAGGAGGTAGAATGATTCCTTACCTGTTCTTCAAGTAAATAAGCCCTGATTTATTCAAGAAGCTAATGCAATTTGCACAACCTCCTACTTAGCATTTTATACCCAAACAGCTGCTCTGATTTTTCAAATAAATTGTTTTCCATTGAACTTAATTAATTAGTTAGATCAAATCCCTATTCCAGAACATTAAATATAACATTATTAAGAAAAGTTTCACAAACGGTACAACTTCAGTAGCGCACAATCACCTCCAGTTGTACAGGCTGAAACAACCCTTTCTTTCCCAAGGCATGAGGTTTTGCTGTGAAAGCATCCAGTACAGCTTTCTTAACTCCTAGAAGTGAGTGCAACTGACAGCAAAAGCATTTTTAGGCTCTCAGAGCACTTCATGTTTTCCCTACCTGCAATTTTCACAGTCATAATGAAAAGGATAGCCATACCTCCTGTATTAAATTGCTCCAGTTGCTTCAACAAGTATTTGAAAGCAAAGGCTTTCATTAACTCCCTGATCCTTCAAACAGAACCTGAGATAACTGAAACATGAATGTTTCCTAGTTTAATTCACATTTAAAAAATACTAATTTTCAGCATGTCATTCTGCCTGTTTACTGGGATGAAAGCTTTAGCAAAACATTCAGCTTTTTCCTCTCATTTGTCATTAGTCACAGGTATCACCTCACAGATCTAGAGGAACAGAGCTAGAGTCTGAACATGCAGGTTAGTGACTGCCACTGAGTACACAGAATCAGTACAACTTTCCTGAGACACTGGTGGGGTGAGTGAAGTGTCCAGTAAATTTTCAGCTCTGAAATCTTTACATTTCCCATGTATCTCCATGCATCTATGAAACAGGTACCACAGACACTGGTCTATTACAAACCAACTTTCTGTTTCTCAAAGTCCCTGCATGTGAGTCTGGCTGGCACTTCATTTGTTGGTGCCTTAATTCTCACAGACACCTCCTGTCACAACCTGTCAAGGACTCTCTACTATCTAATTGGACTATCCATAATACTGGTGAGCCCAGTATGTATGTGATCCCTGTGACTTGTAAGAAAAGCTCTAATTTTACAGTATAGGTAAGTATCCACAGCTCCTTTAAAATGTAATTAAGATTCTAAGACAAAAATCAGAAAATTAAACTGAAAAAAAGGCAAGAAATGCAACAATTAATCACAGTAATAAATATTGTTGTTATGAACATTTAAAAGGCACTTAAGTGAGACAACAGTTGCAACAGATTTTAACTTCTGTTTAAAAATGGATATGAGTAATTCGGACACTGTTGAATCATGAACTGCTTTTTGGCAATGCTTTAGAGGCAGGAACTTAAGATAATTATTATAAAAACACTGCTGTAAACATTTCCAACATGATGCTCTCCAAGAAACATATAAGTACAGTTACTGAAAAAATAACCTAACAACTGCTGGAGAGCACAGTGCTTACAAATATTTACTCTGCGTAAGAATCAAATGTTGCTTACATATGCACATAAATTACAAAGATGGTAATAAATTCACTGTTACTTTTCAGACTAATGACATTCAACAACCATTACACATGAAAAACAACAGAAAAAAATAACACTGTTCAAGTTACCTTTGTGTTTCATAGCACTGGGGTCAGCTAATTCTTTTGCTTTTCTTAACCTCAACACTTTTGAGGCTGTTTTTTCCCCGTTTGATTCCATGCTTAGCATGGCAAAAAAATAAGCTTTGAAAAACACAAAAGCATGATTCTTGAAAAGCACCATACTGACAGCAAAACCCAGTTCCATGCGTATTTCACAAACTATGTAACAGCTATTTTAAACCAGGCAAATTTCAAATTGTCAGTGCTGTTTAAAACAGACCAATGTTTTGTTTAAAGACCACAGAAACCATAAGAATGTCAGGTAAAGGCATTTATGCCCACAAAGTCAACACCATCCTTAAATTTATCCAAGCAACTCTCTGAAATTATTAACTTCTCATTTGAATCCACCACAACACCAAGTTTGATGAGGTAAGATGTGTGCCCTGTAGCACTTTGAAAATCACCTTTTTATTGTTAATAAATTTTATGGTAAACAAATTCTTAACAATAAATTATGCTGTAAATTTATATGAACCATTCTGAATTCAGTATAACAACTACTGCATAAGAAGCTCAACTCAATAACAGGAAGAAAGACTGTAACTGATATTCGACATGGATCCTTCCCCCACCCACTACCCTGCAAAGTTTACTGAAGGCTTCATATAAGTAATTTCAAAGGCAACCAAAGGCAATGAAGCATTCCTTATTGAAGAAGACATACATCAAAATGCAGCTTTTAGGGGTTTTTTTGTCTCACAGTGAGCTAAAGTGAAGTCATAATGTGCGTAGCATGTGAAAAAGATACTTTGACATTTGGCACATTTTATATCAAGCCCCTCTTTAGAAAATTACATTGGATAGGAAAAATGCAATGTGATACCAGCTTAACAAGAGTTTTGTACTTACCAGAATTATGGCAGTAGTCCATACACTGTGGAATTTGGATTGTAAAGGCTACCAAATCTGGAGCTAGCAGAGATTCTGGCTTTCTACTCTCATTGAGCCATTTACTGCTGTGTAAGTCTCTGGTATCAGAAGGGCCTTGAATTAAAGGAATCAGCTTCTCCTTTCCACCGTCACCTAAGATGAAGATTAGAATCCTTACAGCTTTTAATGTAATAAGACAAATTTTCAACACAAACATTCACTAGTCCAAAGAGAACAGCTATTAACATTGTGAGTACAAAGAGGAAGTAGAAGAGCAGTATCATATAAACTACTGAAAAACTACCTTAATGTTTATCTTGTAAATGCCTTGATATCCAGGAGGATTTTAAATAAAGTAATCAATTATCTTAAAAATACTAACTTCATTCCCAATTTTATAACATGATCTAAGATAGATTATAGATGAAACCATGCACTCAATTTAGAGTTACTACACTTTTAATGCTCTTGACATTAGCTTCCTATTTTGTCATAGGCATTCAGAAGTTTCTGCATGTTCTTCCAGCAAAATTCTATTACAGAAATGAAAAAAACTGTTCATCAGGGGCCTCAAAAGCTTCACCAGCAAAGTACATGCTTGTAGCATTAATGGAAAATGAGACATTAAACAATCAACAGAATACATCAATATTTTGTTACAAATAAAGCAAAGTGCAACAGTGTTATTCCTCTTTCTTCAGTGCTTTTAGATCAATATTTGTCTCTTATTGTCTTTATTTTCTTACTCAGTGTAAAAATTGACTGTACTGGGGCCAGACTGGATCATCATGACATACTTAATAATAACAAAAATCCCCAAAACAGAATACAAAAAACCCACTCTGATTCATAGGAACAATGAGTAAATTCTTGTTTCAGTAACTCTCCTTGTAAAATGCAAGGCCAATTCTCCTATACAGGCAATAAAGTTTTACATGGTCCAGCTGCACATACCTGGGGCTTTGGCACAAATTTTTATTGATCCCACGGTCCCAGAGGCACATTTGACCAATGATGTGCTGCAGTACTTCAATTCAACATTCTGGATTGAGCCCTCAAGAGTTGGCAGGGGATTCTTAGATTTCACACCTAATAAAAGAAAACTGCAAATGTACTAGCCTGTTGAATTTAAATATTTTTATATTCCTTCACCAAGGCATTAAAACTTAATTATACTTTAATTATCTACCTTAGATATTCTTACAGCATTTTTGTTGTGATTCACAGTTTTTAAAAGAAAGTGAGAGAATGCTGCATATGGGCTTTTGACTACAAACAGATATGCATGAAATATGTATAGATACCACGAGGAAAAGACACAAGGCCACTTAGAAACTGGAATAATAAATATATATATATACACATATATATACACTTTTCACTTTATAAGGGCCATGTCAACTATTCTCCTTCATGTTTTTATTATGGCCATTTGATTTCAGGATTTTAAAATGACTAAGTGTTTTCAGCCTTCATTTAGACAACAACATTTTACTCAGTAGCAATGTAAAGCATTAAATCCATGCAGCTGAACAGCACAGAAGGCCAACAGCACACTTGCCATTTTTCAACGGAAACTGGAGTTCAAACCTTGCCTTAGGTCACAAGTGGAAATAAGTTTTGGTGGTCTTTCCTCAGCCCCCATGTGTGAGCACCAGAAAACTACTGCACCACTTGGAAGAAATCAGTGCTGTTGGCAGTCACTTCTGAAGAGCTGCCTAGAACCACGGCAGAAGCAGCAGGGGATCTCACAAGCCAAGACTGAGGTATGTTGGCAGAGCTCAAGTGCAGCCCCCCAAAACAGCCCCAGAGCATAGGTGGAGGAAGCCAACCCTCCTATTCTGTACAGCACTGCCGATCAGAAAAAAAACACATAAATTTACTTGCAAATTAGAAATAAATAGTTTCAGCACCTGTAAGAAGTATGAAAGGAAAAACTAACAGAAGTTACAATTTTTTATGGGTTTTTTTCCCCCCTCATGCAGATGTGACTTGGAATTTGTCAGTTAAAATTGGCAAGGAGCTTGCTAATTATGCAAACATTAGTAGAATTATGGAACTGTTTCCTCGTGTGTGTAACATGGAATTTGTTCCAAATTCCATAATTATGCAAGGAAAGTATTATGGAATATCAGGTTAAAAAAAAATTAAAGCAGTTTGATACATATTTCAAGATAGTTACACACATTCAAAAAACTTAATATATTACCTACAGTGTGAATTATTTTTTTGAAAAAATCTCTCAAAGTCTTAACCAAAAGAACAACCTTTAATATATATTAACTAGCAATGAGAAAATCCTAAAAAGGTTATAGGAAACAGAAGATTTAACATTAAACCTGGTAATTCTGCTTAGTTCACTGTGCCTGTTCCAGTTCTTAAACACTGAAGAGTATTTGGCAGCGCACATAAAATCATTTCGCAGACTTCTTGACATGTATTTTTTTCTGGTAAGATATTAAAATAATTTTTTAATAAAAGGTACTTCCCAAGATAGGAAGACAGAAGCTGCATCCAAAGGGACACACAGCACTTCGTAAAGCATCCTCCAGTCTCAAAGCAGATATCACATTCTACGTGTACTTTCTTATCAAAATTAAACCTGTCTTCTGTCTTCAAGGTGTGCCCAGCTTTTCCCTAATTTGCTATCCAGGAAAGCTTCAGGCTCAAAGAATGCTCACTGAAACCCATTTGTGTGCCTTCCAAGACAACACCCCATAGGTACTCAATCTGAAAGATCAGCTACCAGTTTCAGTCCCATGAACAGATCCTCATTCCTGTTCTTGCCCAGGGTAAATTTCTTTTGAAGCTGAAAATCCCCTTTGATCTATGGCATTGATTTGTAAAATGCAGCTAGGATATCTGTAGGCATTTCTGCCTACTCAAACTTCCTGGAAACTTGTGCAAATAGAGGTCATTGTGCTACAAAAAACCCAATAAAACCTGAAATCTGCTTTCTTCATCTTCTGCCTATTCCAAAACAAAGATTATAAAATACTACTAGTACCAGCCAATATTACAGCCAAAGCAAATCCAGTTCATAATTTGACCCCCATCTTTTAAGTCCTCTCAAAATCAGTATCTTCTTGCTGTTTCCATCTTTCAGCAACTCTTTTATGCCTCAAAATACTAGGTGTGATGTCCAATACATTTCTCTCACTTCCATACTGAAGACTAAGTACTTTTAAAACTAAATCATTTTCATAATGGAATCCACTTTTAGAAGCATTACCCTGGACAACTTCTCTTCACTGAGACAAACTTTCCATGTTAGTTACATGCATAGCATACACTTTTAGCATCCTCTCTGAAAACTCTATTTCTGTTCAGTTCTATTCCCTCACCAAAAGACTTCTGCACTCGTTCAATTTCAGCCAGATATGACAGCACTATCAAAGGCATTTATTTTCTATAATCTTCACTAAAACAAGGGTATATTTGTCCTGTTTACTGTCCAGTCATGATATTCATGACCATCAGCAAAGCATAGCTCAAATAAACCAGTGCACTTGTCTTCACCCAGCCAGCAGTTAGGATTCATGATGGGAAGTTCGGAAAGCTTAACAACTTGGCCTTCAAAAAATCCACAAACCCTCAATACATGATCATATCATGAACAATTATATTTCAATTCATATGAAGAAGCAACTGTTGGTAGTAATAAGATATTTCTTTCTAGAACGCCTGTCAGACAGGATGAACACTTCCTCCATTGTTTCCAACTATTCAAAAAGAAAATAGGAAGGTATTAGGAAAACATACCATAATCATGTCCCTCCTTTTCTACATTTCTTTGACACCAAATGGCAACATCATTCTGCTCTCAGCTGTAACACCTAATAACCACAGCACACCATAGTGATCAAGGAGAAGTTTCAAGAAAAAAATTAATTCTGCTCAGCTTTCACAGCTCTGGACTCAGAAATACTCAGAAAAGTCATTTATTATTTACCAAGTCTACAATTACAGAGTCTACAATAAGGAACCTGGGACGTCTAACTAGACTTTCATCAGAGAGACAAAAATCACCTAAGGTGATTCCCCTAGTCAAAGCACAGAAAGTTTAGAAACTTCTGGTGAAGCATTTCTAATGACTGGGATTAATACAGGACCATGTTTTCTCCAGTCTCCGAAAATTTTTGGAAATCATGAACCATCCCTCATAAACTTATCAAACTGGCATGGTGCTCTACAGAGAAGAAAGAAGCCTCGCTTCCTACATGCACTTCTGACAATCTGTAGCTTCCACCTCTGTAACTTTACTTCTTTCCAAATATTCTATTATTTCTTTCATGTTGATAATATCATTATAAAATCAAAGTACTAACAGTTGCACACATAACTAAAATATTCATTTAATACCTATTTCAGCAAAAAAAAAAGTTTCAGCCAGCAAAGACTAGGTCTTCCTTCCCTCCCCACAACGTTTGTAAGCTTTTTAGAAGTAGTGTCTTCTCAAGGGACTGACTGAGCAGGAAGATGTTCAAACTTCTAGATAAGAAATGCTCTATGCCTCCAAGTACTAGCACAAATCTAGTATAGAGACAAACAGACCACAACATTTTAATTAAGACATTGAGTATGAATTTGAAGAGGAACCAGGAAAACCAAGTTTATCATTGCCAACAGCAACATAACACAATGTCATGCAAACGAAGCATTAGAAAGACTTGTTTCCAAGGTGCAAGACAAGAGAGTGGGATTTGTGCTGTAGTCATTCCTTGGAGGGAAGGAGGGAAACATGCCTGCCTCCATCGAACATAACCTATGGCTGCTTCCAGATACAAATTACAGTTTTCTAGATGTGTGATTTTTGTACTGGAAACATCTTGCCCATTGTAGACTGATTTGCAGTAAAAATCCAGTGTTTCTTTCCCAATATGTTACGTTTATGCTTGGTGATCAAACACAGCTTGTTTTACTTGATTCAGACACAGAATACAACACAACACCAACGATCTAAAATGCTGTTCTTTCCACACTGCAGAATCCAAAACCAGGCAGGAACATTTACTAACTTAAAATCTACTACACTTTGACAATTTACACCTTGCACACACTAATTCACTTGAATTTTTACTCCAAGCCTAAAGAGCCATTCTGTTCCAGAAACACGCAAGAACTATTGCACCATTAAGGAAGGCTTCCCCACACTTTAAAGCAAACACTCACATCCTCCCCCTAGTTCTTCTGGTTACAGCTTTGGTCTGTTCCATGAACATAACCCTACCACAGAGACTGCCCTAACTCCTGCATTCAGTGTCATTCTATGTGCAAGCAGGGGGGCATCAAATACCTAAAGGCAACTCACAACTGTGTCTATAGATCAGACCAGAATTTCTGCTAATAAGCCTATTAATGCTGAGCAGTCATTTAAGATCTGTTTAAGAACATTACCTAATTAGCGACTTTACCAATGACCTACACATCTTTTTCCAAGTCATGGTAAGGTGAATTTGCAATGGATTACTGGCAAACCAAGCAACAAAAACCTAAAATGATCAATAAAAAAAAGACAAGAAAGCAGCAGAAGAGCTATGTTACTCATTCTGAGGACAACAGTCAGGACTGTGTGCTGCCAAATCCCTAAAATACAATAAATCATTCTTTAGAAAGATCATAAAAGAGAAAACTGCAAAATATGGAATAGGAAATGAAAAAGGCATGACTAAAACTTCTAGAAGCAACCCCACATGAATTGTCCCCATATTTAGCTTATAACCTCAGAAAGAAAAATTCCATTATTTAAAGCATTAAGTACAACAAACTACAGTTTAGCAACATGATATAGTTAAAGACTGTCACATAGTTGTCAAAATGATTTCAAACTCAGTAAAAAGATCAACCCATTAATAAAAGTAAGGAGCTATTAACCAAATGAAGTAATATTTAGAACTAAGTCTTACTGGAATCAAGGCAAAAAATGTCAAATTATTTTTACAGAAACATATATTTAGGTTTTACATGAATAACACAGAAAAGCAAATAAACAAATTGATGCATATGAGAAACCACATTTCTTTCCTCAGAGATTCTCATTTGTGTTCAGTGCCTGCTTAAGCAGTGGCCTCACTGACAACTTTTGAAATTCTGTACTGAACTGGGTTAGAGATGGCACTTCTGAGGAACTTGAAGCTAAAACCAAACTTAATTCCTTCCTCCTTGCAGTAAGAACATAACAGAAGCCACAAAGACCAGCTCTAACTGGCACCAGTCCTACTTCTCATGTTCAAAGCATTGGGGGAACATAAGCTTTCATGTTCAATTGCAATAAAACAGCAGCAATATAGGAACTTCAATATCTCTTTCGATCATTCTGCTTCCTCACACACATCACCTGGAAAACACCAGGGGTTTGTGTTTGGGGTTCCCCTCACTCTTTTTTTAAATTGGAAAAACGGAGAAAAAGAGATTTTTCTAAAATTTAGAAGCCAGGGTATAAATACTTTCTCAGTTTTTTCTGTAATAAAAATGTAATAAAAATGTAATAAGAAATAAAAAATGAAGTTTCCCAAGCATCACAGAATCAAGATTGGTGGAGCTATCTAAGATCATCCAGTCCAACCATCAACCTGCCACTCTGCTGTAACCCCTAAACCATATTCTCCAGCACATGATCCAGACACCTCTTAAACACTTCCAGGAATGGTGAATCCACCACCTCCCTGGGCAACCTATTGCAGTGCCTGATCACCCCAACAGGGGAAAAAAATATTTCCTAACACCTAATCTGAATCTCCCCTGTCTCAGCTTATGACCATTCCCTCTAGTCCTCTCATTGCAGACACGGCAGAAGAGACCATCCCCCATCTCTCTACAACCCCCTTGCAGGTAGTTGTAGAGTGATGCGGTCACCCCGAGCCTCCTCTTCTCAAGGATAAACAAACCCAACTCCCTCAGCCATTCCTCATACAACATGTGTTCTAGACCTTTTATGAGCCTTGTTGCCCTTCACTGGACTCACTCCAGTGCCTCAGTGTCCTTTTCAAATTGAGGGGCCCAAAACTGAGCACTGTACTCGAGGTGTGGCCTCACCAATGCTAAGTACAGGGGGATGATCACTTGCCTAGTCCTGCAGGCCACATTCCACACCACCTTCCATTTCAACTGTGGAGCTCATTTCTCTAAGGCACATCTATTCAAATAAGCTACTTGACAACTATGAAACTAATAAAGCCTTCATATGGGTTTGTATTGCCCTTAAAAACCTTCATTCACCAAAAGAGAGGCAAACCTTATAGTGCCATGTAACATACCTGCTATGTAAAAGACAAGAAATGCCATATCTCACCAGGATCTACACTTGGTCGTAAGCTTCCCTGTAACACACATGACATCTGGTAACCTGTTTGCTGTCAAACAGAATACCCAATGTCTGAAATCTGTCCCAAGCTCAGTTGGATCATTGAATATAGGACAGCACAGCTAGGGACAAAGTAAAAGGACTAACAAGTTGAGGATTCTAAAGGATGGACACAAGTAATTCTTTGAGTAATAAAGAAACTGCAAAGGTTTATAAAAATTCAAAAGAAGGGCAGATGTGTTCAGTATTATCAAAAGATAATAGAGAACATCTAAGGTGTAATCATTAACAGTTAATTTCCTCAGCTGCTAAGGATGGTGGGGGAAGAAAAAGAGAATGTTAACATCTTGCAGTTGGGAAGTGAAGAAAGCCAGCAGTTGTGTGGTCAAAAGATGGACAACAAAGGTTGCTGCTGCAACCACTGACTGTGAAGGAGCAGGAAATGGCAGGAAGGCAGTAATTCAGACAGAGTGGGTAAATAAAATATGAGAGAGATTAAACAGATTAAAATACAGTATGTATCAGTATTCTCTTGAACAATCTCCCTATGATTCTCCTTCTCAGAGAGTATATGCTGCTTTAAAAACAGAAAGATCTGAGGTTAACCCCTAATATGGTGTTTTTCTTTCACATAGATGACAAGATTTCATTTTCTTTAAAGAAGAGTTCTGTTTCTAACTGGCATATCATTCTTACTCAAACACAGTTTTTATATTGCACTGCATTTCTTTAGATCACTGTGCTCTGCCCAGCATTTTAAATACAGATTGTTTAGGACAGACTTAAAAACACAATGCTCTAATTTCAACAAAATGTCTGTATTTTCTTTTAAATAATCTATGCAACTACTGAAGACTTAAAGAAAAACAGTGTATTTAGTGTCTGGAATGGCAGTTTCTTACACCAGGAGAATATTAACCTTTAATCCTTGAAATCATTAAAGAAATGTTTGTAGAAATATTTTTAGCCTCTTTATCTGGTCAAAGTACTGGAAGTTAAGTCGTGTCTGTACAAACCAATCATTTCACCAGCAGTTTTATATTTCTTTAAAGCCTCATATAAAAAGCACCTGCTTAAAGTGAGTAATGGAGTTTTATATTCATTGCACTTAGGAACAGCGTATGTAACCTATTCCGTTTTCCTCCCTTGTGGAATATATTTCAGCTTATATTGCACAGCACATTACCGATGTGTATAAAGACTCTCTGATCAGCAATTTGGACTGCAGACAGCAACCTGCACGAGTACACTTTTTTCACCCCTGCTTAAATACAGTATCCACTTGATTCACCAACACAAATTAAAACCATCCTTTAAAGATGGTGATCTCACCTTCACAGTGAATACATGAAGCCCATGCATGGAACACCACAGCAAGTTCAGGCTACAATCTGCAGTATACACCCTGCACACCCAACAACCAATCCACATGCTGTCAGCATTATAAAGAAGCTAGTATGTGATCTTTCCTGGCCAGAGGAGAGAAAATCTCCATCAACGTGATTCATTTTAGTAATGTGTAAAAACTTTACTGTCTGTTAAGATGCAAAAAAGAAGAAAATCCAAATGCAAGGAGTCCTGTAACATAGCACATATTAAGGACACAATTCAATTTTGGAATTTGCATCTTGTGAAAAAAAAAAGCATGAAAAAGGGTACTTCGATACTATAGCTTATTAAAGCACATGCTTGTGACATCCTTATAGCTGAGAAATTTAAGGAATTCTTCAACTCAGCATCAGGATAAGGTTTCCCTGCAGAATTTAATACTGTATTTTAATAATAGTATGAACTTGCAATAGCCTAACAACAGTCATCTTCAGTTATGACAACATTCATATTGGACTCCAGTATGCAATATGGGCATGACTGCAACAAAAAGAACATATTTGATTTTTTTCATTTAAAAAACAGTGGATTTTGATGGAACAATGGAAATAATTTTTCAACTTCTTGTATGATTACCCAGAATCGTACAATAGTATTCATGAATTTGTTGAAATATATATTACTATACTACACAAAGAAAGCACATTTATTTCAAACTGTCCTTGCCAGAGACCCCTATGCACAGAATAAACCTTCAGAAAAACAGATGCTACTTTAAAGTAGACTTTTTGCTTCTTCCATCCACATATCTCTATGTTGATAAGTTTTAAATAACATGAAAAATAAATTTGCCAGAACAACTTCAGCTAGGCATAGAATTACCTGTCAATATTATTGTACCTAAGCACTTACTCACCGAACTAAACAGGAAGAAGGGCTATATTACATTAGCTTGATTAGTACCTCATGGAAGGCTGCAGAAGTTTTGAGGTCAAGGCAAGTTTACAGAGCCCATGAGAAGTGAAAGGAATAGATATTCCGTGGAAGGAACATATATTCTGTAGTCACAGGTCTGAGGTAATATCTGTGATTGGGGAAGTACATGTTTTCTATCTTACTGTAATTAGGCTAGCACTACAGCAAGCTTGTTACAAATTTCATCTCTGATATACTTAGTACAGTAAATCTTGATAAATCTACCCAATATTAAAATACCTGAGAAAGTAAGGGCTTCAAAGTTAAAATTAAGTCCTGGTAAATCTTCACAGTATCTTAGAATGATATCCAAAGGAGATTTTGAAAAGAAAAGAAGTAAACTTTTTAATATAGAAAAACTATGAACTTTGTCTTTCCACAATATTGTTTCTTTTGCCAATTAGACATCCTTAGCATAATTTCTAATCTGCATTAAATGTCCTTATAGGTATTATATAGCTCAGCTTAGTTTATAAAAAGGAGGGCTATATATGAATACCAGTTGCATTTTTTTCAACAGAAGGATGTAAACTTATTTAGCAATCTGGTTTTCTCTTTCATCTTATCTCCAGTTTCTGTGTAGATTTATAATGCTCATTGTTTCCAATTTTAACAAATCACCTAATGGCAGAAAGGAAAATATGTTAACCTTGGAATTATTTGCAGTTGTAGAAATCCCTTTTGTCTGGCTCATGCAGGGCCTGCAATCTGTTTTAAACACAGATTGTCTGTCTTTTGTCTGACAGCCACCAAGCTGCACAAATTACTTTCTGCCTGTTCACCTGTTTGCAGCTGTGTCTGTAAGCTAAGGATTCTGTAGTTTGACTTGAGCAACCACTCCAGGATTGATGACATGTGCTGCTGATAAACTGAGCAATTTGAAGAAATTACTGGCTAAACTTATTGAAAGACATCTGTGCATGAGCTGAGAACTAGAAGCCTTCAATTGTGTGTTTGCAACCTGCAGTGGCGGCAATCTGTTTGAAGTGATATCCTTCTATGAGAGAGCTGGCCTTGCCACAAAATAACTTTACCATCTTTGCAACATATTTCTTCACACACCAGCAGAATTCTGGTCTTTTGGTCTTAAATGTACGTCCTAAATAGAGGATATAACAATAATTAGAACTTCCTATACTCATCTAGCAGAAGTAACGTCTTTTGAAGTGTTTCCATTTTTCACTTAGATTGGGCATTCCGCATTGTTTCCCAGCCTTCTCTGTTATACAGGCTAGTTCTCAGCAGTTAATGGTAGCACAAGCATCTCACAGACAATTATTCTGTTAGTCAAGACAACATGCCTTTGCAGTATTATGGTGGTACAGAGCAACTCTTCCTTCCATTTGCAGTACGTCATTACCTCTTCAGCTAACTAATATCAATGCCTGAGATTTCTGCATTTAAACTCAGTACGCAAAAACTTGTATTTCCAAGCCATGTGAACTTGGATAACATTTGAGCTCCTGGAGCATACTTGCAGATGTTCATTTTAAGGACAAGAAGCCCAAGACTGTTCTCTCAGGGTGAGCATGTGCATGCATATGTGTGTACGTATGAAATTCTTTGGGTTTTAAAAAGCTCCACCAGCATGGTGAGCTGTGTGTGATGGCTAGTCACTTCTAAGCTGTGCACTACATTTAGCAAAATAAATTACTAAGTCCTTTGGGACACATTCTGTAGTAATATACTTCAATGTTGCTTCCATTTCCTATGTTCTTACACATTTAGCATAAACATGCTTCAAGTATATGTTGTGAAAGAGTAAGCCAAAGCAGAATTTTCCATATCTTCAAATGTTTTAGTAGCCCAGAGTAAACAACAAATTAAAAATACTACTAAAATTGCTTCAGACAGTAATAAGAAAAAAATTAATTGAAGATAAAGTGTGTTAAGCCTAAAAATATAACTAAATGCTTAGAGAATTTCCACAGCATGTAGTCAGAAGCACAGAAATTGTCCACTTTCACATCAGCACATTAACCCCTTCTCCCCTAAGCCCTCATTTTAGGCATTTAAAAAGGATTAAGTGTGCAGTACTTAAGTACCTAAAACAAACTATTCATTTCACCTTGTTGTCTTTGCAACTACTTCATAACCAAAAGTCAAGGTACTGACTAAAATGATTCATCAAAATTTATATCTGAGCTGTTTGTTAGTTTCAGCAAATTAAATTAGTGCTTCCATTGTAATTCTTTAATATTTGAAAGCAAGTTTTACCTTGAAAAGTATCTTCACAAACAAGACCTAAACACAATGATAACAATTTTCAAAATACACGTTACAGCTGATGATAAATTATCACTGTGCTTAAACACAGTTGAAAATAGGAAAGCAAAGCTTTCAAGTTAAGTAGCTATATAAATTGGGCTTTCACATTTCAGAACCCATAAACTGGATTCACCACAGAGCTGAAGTGACGCCCTGGAAAAAATAACATATAGCACAGTGTATATGCATACAATAAATCAAGTCCTGATTATGTGCAGCTAATAACTATACATCACTAATAATAAAACCCTTAAGATACCATGCTACAGGAGGTATCTAAGTAAACACAGCATGTTTTTATCTTCAATGTCTATGCGTATTGTGAGCTCAAGCATTTTTAATGTCAGCTTTTATTTTAAAAGAGCTAAGTCGTGAGAACATTCTTATGTACCACTTCATAACTCTGACACCAAGTATGTATAAAAAGATTAGCCTTTATTTAGTATAAAATCAGTTGGCAGTTTTACATCTGTGCAATGCAACATAAATACCCCAGCTGGCATCTCAAGCTCACACACATATGGACTTCAAAACAGAAACTTCCTTATTTGCAGCACTGCCAGGGTAATTTTGTATACTCTGCATACTACAGCTATTTGTCAGGCCCCTGCAGGTGTGCACTGCACATAAACACACAGCTGTAGTCTAGCAAGCCAAGTGTTCCATCAAACACATAAAGGGAGACCTCAGCAGCTGGATTAGTCATCCCTGCAACAGGTCCAGGGAGAACAATATGGGTTAGTATTTTTGGAAAAGCATGGATGGTAAATTTATGATTATGCTGGCCTTACCAAATAACTGCTGGATTGTGTCATTTTTATGCAATGTCTACTTATTAAAGTTTTTGTTAGAATGGCTGGAACAGACTGAATATTTTTTAGTTTTTAATATAAACAATAAGGTAGTTTATGTATAAAATAGTTTATTAAGTGCAAAATGTTAAAAGGTTTTCATGCTAGTGGTTGGTTTTTGACAGATGTTACAATTATTTGCATTGGCTTTAACAGACAAATCGCTGGAATCAATTATAGTTAGTATACCAAAGTTTCTTACTAGTTACATATTATGCTTTGTCACATTTACCATAACTACATAGGATTTTTCTATGTCTTTTTTTGCTCTAAATGCTTAGATCACAGGTGAATTTCTAAAGACACTTGATGGAGAAGTGCAGAATAAACACTTACTGTGATTAACTTGCTTATTCAAGCTATGATTTTAATAAATTTAAAAAACCAACCAAGATTACTCTCTCTCAGTACTGTTTAGAAGATAGAAGCATGCACAGAATTTCATGGTGGTCATACAGATGTTTAAAATATTTTAATCGACCAGAAAAAGCAGTAAACCTAATTTTATGCAAGTTTCCTTTAAGAAACTTCGCATGTCAAAAGCAAGAATAAAATGAAGCAGCAAGAAAAGGAATAAAACTTTTTAAACAATTCGCCACCTATGTATCCAGAAAGTTCACTCTATGGTACGTATTTCAACATTTAAAAACTGCCTCAGAAAAGATGAGAAACTATGAACACTATCAGGACAAATTCCAGATGCATTTCATCCACTAAACTTCGAGTTGAAATGTGCAGGCACCTGTGCTTGCTTCTTTTTGGTGTTTGTTTAGAATCACAAAAATGTACCACATCTTACCGACAGCTCTCTTTTCTGAAGATGACATATTTACACATTTGTAACAGCTCTTTCAGATTTCATGTGCCAGGAGGAAGATGTCAGCTCCATACATTGGTACAGTGCCACTGACCAGCACTGAGAACATAACCACATTTTTCCTTGCATACAGCAGGACTTGGCAGCACCTGGGAACACTATGAGCAGGAATCCATTCCCAACTGCCCCTGCTTCATTAACTTAATTGCATCATTTCAAGAAAGAAGAGAAGGTGCTTCCTAAAGGTCACTTTCCTAAACATGACCTAATGACATTTCAAGACTGTGTATGTGTCATCCACCAGGAATATCACTACCGTTGGCTCAGAAATGTACATGAAGGTTATGTTAACATTATGGTAACATAAGAACTAATAATTGTAATTCCTGATAGGTAACTAATAATCACAGTAATTTCCTCATGTCATATAAACATAGCTGGTTCTGTAAGCCAAACAGGTTGTAGTAAATGCTGAAATGGCACTCGTGGCACCAAAGATGAATAGTACTCACGTATACTCGGTATGGGAGCCACTAAAACATGTCATAACAAAGTCATAAAGAAACACTTGAAACAAAAAATGGACATTTATGATATAGGGAAATTGGAAAAGTTCATTATTTCTTTTTATGCAAACAACTACCTTTCTAAATCAAAAAAGAAATCAGGGATACACACGGCACCCATCTTGAATCCACAGCGTACAAAACAGAAAGCATAAAGCTTTACCCATGAAATTACTTATCTGGTAAACTGAAGACAGAGTCCATATCAAAGACACACTAATAAATGGAATATGGCACAAGAGACTGACAGTTTGAAGGCAGTTTTCAAGATTTAATGGCATATTACACCATTGATGAACAAGCCACATTTGAAAGAACATTTAACTGTTCTATTAAAATTACCTACAGTCACATAGGAGCTTTTGAGAAATCAGTAGGCCCCATTTCAGAAAGAAAACCCCTAAAGTATCTTTCTTGAAAAAGAGCTGAAGATGATCACAATATTATAGTGCAAAATAATTTGATGTCCATAAATCAAAACTGTGCCTTTCCAAAAAGGTGACTTCTCAGGACATCTTTAAGAAAGTGTTTCTGTGAATATTACAAAAAAAATTTAAAATAGGAATTAGCAGTTGTGAGCGTTAACATTACACAGTGACCTACAATGGAATATAAATAAGAGAGAGCAAGGAGAAGGACAAGGGGCATTGCTTCCCTGGGTGTTACAGTGATGCAATGGATTATAAACGGATCTATCAACCAGAAACTTGTGTTTTAATTCTGGCTTTGGCAGGTATTTCCCGTCCAACCTCAAGGGAAAAAAGCATTCAACTTATGAGCATTAATCTTTCTACAGAAATATGACATCTTAGAGGGGCATTTATTCATTAGGCAGGGATTCATGTTTTGCAGCATTTTTATTATTATTATACATATTAATCACTACACAACCATCACACAACTATTACAGTGTTATATATGTAGATCTAAATTTTTATACTTTTACACAGACATAAACCAAGACAATCTTCTAAATTAACTGAAAGCCACAACAATGGCTGTTACATATCTGTCCTAGGGCTGCCATGTGGCTCAGACTCAGTCTTTCCAGAAGCAAAACTTCAATATCACTGTTGGATCCAAACATATGTTCTACTAAAAGCATCACTGTATTTTGGTACTACAAATGCACAAGTGTCCATTACTGGGGGTGAGAGGTGGAATGTCCTAGTACGAGACAGAAGATCAGGAAGGAGAGCCCTGAACACTCTTATAGTAATAGGACTCCACAAAAGAGAAAGTCTTACAGAAGCCTTTTAGGACCTACTTATCTGAGCACACTAAAGAGGGAACTTGGCTTGGCTTCGTTGAATCTGGTCTGAGCTTTCCAAGATAACCCTTTCCAGTTTAAAAAAAAAAATTTACAAATTTAGGCAAATCATGATGCAGCTTTTCCTTGGCCTGTTCTCATATCCTAAGGAACTGCATTAATTAACCACACAACTAAGCCACAGAGCCTCTTCTTCGTCTAGAGACCTCAAGCAAGTGAAACACTCTCAACAAGAGGTCCTTTCCAGGAGAAAGAATGAACCTATTTGAACAAACTGATAGGTAAACACACTTTTCAGGATGAAGATGTGTCTATAGAGCTAAATGTCAGGGATGACTATTTTTTTTGCCTACACAAGTTAAACCATATTTAGAATTTCTTCACAATCAAGTCATCTACACTTTTATTTTCTTTTAATTTAAAACTCAATTTCAAAAACTGCTCTGCCTTAGCTGGCTGGGATTTTAGGCACAGTTAGATTACACATATCTTAATCAGATCCTGTCTAACACTGCATCAAACCCTTTTGAAACAAACCAAATGAAAAATCTAGGGGAATGAAAGCATTGCTCAACTTCATTTTCTACTGCAGATGTATGTTGGGTTTTTTAATTAAGTTAATAAAAGTGAAAACTTGGGAATTAATCAAGAATATTGATCCACAGGACTGCTCAGTAAGAGCATTTCATGTCTCCAAAATTTTTATGCTTTCATTGAGGCCTAACGCAAGACACTCCTGCACAATGTTCAGATCTTCACGTGTACTTTTGATGTAGTTAAGTACATACATCTTGCCTACTGCAGGAAAACTACAAGCTATTGCTGAAACAGGAACAACAAAAAACGCCCACAGTTAATCCACTGATATTACATATTAAACAAGAGAATGATAAACAATTATTGGAAGGATACAATAGTTTCCTATATTAAAGTCTGAGATTCCACAGTGACTTTCATTTTAGACCACACCGTCACTAACATATATAGGGGTCTGTAAGAAACAAAAGGAAATACTGTCCCTGTTCAAAAAGCCTATCAATTGCAAAAGGTGGGCTATGCAGAGAAATGTTACATTTACATGAATGGACACAAATGCAAAAGCAGTTAACAAGATTTTGTATCTTTTTTGTACTGAGAAGTACAAGGAAGAACAGCAAAATGTTCTATAATTTTGGTCTTTTAGTTAAATCTTATCCTGCTAAAGATGACAATTGAAAAGCCACTCTGCATTTTAAAATGCTTGAGAAATGCATAATGATTGTATCTCCAAAACATTTTAAAAACCCAAATTAAACAGCTTCCTATACTGAGAACTATACTATTGCCCAAACAGCTGAAGCAACATTATCAAATTGTAACCAATTCCAGACCCCCTTTGGGAATCACACAGACCATGCTTGCTTCTCTCTCCATTCCTACCTCCACTTTTTTTCCTCCCATTTTTCTTAAAATACAAGCTATTTCATAGGGTGACTGTAATATGATACTATGATCATTGCTGATTGCAGTTAGAAACAGACCCTTCTAATCCAGCTGCTCTCCACTTCAGCAAATGCCATTTAAAAGCTACTTCATAAAAACATTATTGCTTCATACTTAAAAGACATTAAGTCAAGATTTTGGAAATTCCATTCACTTGATTATATCAGCAAGTGCACTATATGCTAGATTTATCATTAAAGCAAAATCCATGAGAACTGTTTTCCAGACTTCAGTTAATGCTCTTGTGACACATTTGGCCAATGAAAAGGGATGAAAACCAGTAGTGCTTTGAAGCAACAGCCAATAAATGCCGCTGTGGTTTACCAAGAGTGGGATGCACAACATATTAGACCACAGTTAATGAAATTAAACCATTTCTTATGTTGTTTAAACGTGTCCTGTATTACTTGCTTGGAAACTACACAACTGCTTCATCTTTGAGATAGGCCAAAAAAAAAAAAAAAAAAAAAAAAAAAAAAGTACAATCTCTTACATCTACTGGTAATTAAATCAGTAAGCGACTACCACTGTTTTGTATTTTATAATACTATTTAAGGCAAAATAATGCAATAAATAAACTGCATGTTCCTTTTCGTTCCCACATAAAAATGAAGTTCTAACCTTATGTTCCTTACTCAAAGATTCAGGGAAAAGATTGCAAGGAAAAGAGGATAAAGTATTTGCATACTACCTACTTGTATAAGATGTGCATTGATAAGTAGTTTCCTTCCATAACATGCCCATGAAATGTGGATTTAATGTACTGATTTCTTGACAGAAAAAATAAATCTCCTGGTAGATATTTTGGTGCAATACATTTCTAAACCTTTAACACCAGTCTTCAAGGGCAATTCCTTCAACAAAGGAACTAAATGGCTTATTTACCAAAATAAAACACTATTTCTCCTCTATTCTTCTGAAGTCTTGAAGAACCAAACAGATAATTAATCTTCAAAATCCATTTACTTCTCTAGGACTTCTAAGTATTTACATTCTAATTATAATTCTAATTAAAGCTCAGCTAAATTAAATCCTTCAAGACAATTATATGTGTCCATTATATAACAAGACATTTCATATTCTCCTATTTGCATCAATAAAACATGAAAACATAGTATTTTTTCTTTGGAATTTAAGACAGAAAGCTCACAAGCAAAAATTAATTTCTTTCTTGCAGTTCAACCAGCTGTTGTCTCAAGCTAAGAATTCGATTTTTCTAAGTCCTTCAAACCTTCTAAATACAGCTCTTCACACACTGTATTTTAGCAAGTTAATTTATGACTAAATGTTAACAAATAAACTTTTCCAATGACCATAATTAGTTAACAGCAAACTGAAGGACGGTCAATAGTCCAGGTCATTTTTACACTGCATCACTGTAAGAAGCCACTAACTAATCTTCCTGAGAGACTATCATGCCACAGTTTTACTAGGTATACTCATCAGCAGAATTGAGGAGATTTATATATGAGTGATTAGTCATGAAATAGCATCAAATACAATCTGTAAGAGAAAAGGCAAATGGCAACAGCCCTTCTACTAGCCCAAATCAGCAGAGTTACTGGCTTCAGTTTGCTACTTAAAAACATTTTACTAAATATTTGAAGAAACATTGATATAAAAATTAGAACTCTGATACTGGGAGGTGAGGGGGGAGAGGGAGGTAATGAAGATATGAGACCTTCCCTTAATGGAACTTTTTTACAGACAAATCACTTTTCACAGATAAAACCATTAAAAGTCAACAGTGAAACTCTCAGTGCAACTTCCAACATTGGGACTTTCATTCTACATATATTAAATCGAAAGTCTCCTGAAGAAAAATAAAATGAGATTATTGTGCTTAGCAGAAAACTATCCTTATTAGCAGAAGTGTTGAATAGCATAGTCTTTAACACGGGTTACACTACACACCAAAGTGGCAGTGAAGTTCAGATCACATACCCTCATTTCCATAATCATTTTCACATGCCTAGAATGCATTAAATACAGTACCATCTTAAAAATGAAAAGCAGACATTCCTTTGGAAATTAGTTCAATATTTAGCACGTCACACTCAGAAAACATCTCCCTTTATAATGCAGAAAAATTGGAACACAATAAATACTATAAGGATGTTAGTTATTTCATTTGCCTTAATTTTGTCCTATAAGCACAAGCATACACTACAGTTGTGGAAAGAAGGCATTCATGTCTAGAACACTGTATTCTAACAATATAAGTTCTAAGTCTTTCTCTGAAAATAAACATGCAGAGAACCGTCTTTACCATGCATTTCCACAGACCTCACATTAACTACTCCTGCTTAATAGTCTGCAGCCACTTCCCAGAAAGAAACTAACACACTCATCACAGAACATTTCTCCCTACCAGATTTTCCCCACAAAGAAAAATTTAAGCCTACACTTCATGTATATACACATCTAAAACTCACATATACTAGCACTGCAAAAGTTAGAGCAAAGGGGTGCCTGCAAGAATGCTAATTAGTAATTGCTGTGAATATTGATTCTCTTTCTGCCCAATATTGAAGACAATCAAATCCCCTACAATCTGTATCTGGATTATCCACATTCAGGTTTATTCAGCTCTGAGGGCAATCGCTTATGGAACAAAACTAAAATTACTGCACCTGTAACAGTGGTATTCTTGCTCTTCTTTAATTATTACTTTCAGAGGCAAGCCTGTGGTTCTTCTCATCATGGCAAATTGAGCTCAACTATTAAACCCTTCACTGTGAAGAACCTGATTATCTCTTCTGGATAAACAGGATATCTTGTGAGAAGTCACTAAAGAAACAGTAAAGCCAAGTAGAGCTAAGTGACATTGTCCCCAGAGATCACACTACAAGATACACTAATCAAGCTTTAACTTACATCTTCTTTCAGGACTATCCATTGCACTACCTACAGCATACGGGAACAGAGATTATTGTTGCAGCGCTAAGAAACCCCTACTCTGCAAAAGCACAATAAACCTTGATAATAAAACTTTTCAAATTACATCCATGCTTTCAAGAACATGTATATAAGCAGGGGAACAAGGGAGAAATCCTCTCTAAATTCAGTTATGTCACAGAATAAATAACATATTCTAGTGTGTAGCTTCTCTATTTACATGACATTGCATTAGCTACTTCTTGGAGTGGTTACACAACATACGAAAGTGTAGTTCCCAGGACTTCAGACAATGTCAATAAATACAGGAAATAAATTTTTTCAACATACCAACCAGAAGGCATAATTAATAATCCAACATATGTTTCAAATTAATTCCCAGAGGAAATAGTAACTAATAAACTTTTCAGAGAGTACACAGAAGCAATGTGTAGACCAGCTAGATGAAACAGCAACTGATGTTGAACACACTAACTTTCAATAGGTTTCTTTCTGTCACGGGGAAACCACATTTGCCATTGCATTCACAGGTGGAAAGATTTGGGTTATCTTGCCAACTCAAAATAATTCATTGCAACAGGAGACAATACACAAAAGACAGATCACACAAAACACATAAACTAGTTACAACAGGACATCAAGGAAAGGGAAGATGTTAGCATGATTTGTGAGAGTAAATTCACCCCATACCAGTGATCCAAATAAAACAAAAAGTACATGTTTAACACTAGTAGCAAAGCTACCCTAATAGTAGATAAACTACCCTAATACTTCTTTTAAAACCATCCGAATCTTAAGAAAATATGTCCATACTGATATGGACTCATAAATGCGACGTGTAAAAAAAAGACAACACTGAGGTTTTGTTGCTTGTATAAGGCATTTTCTTGTTTATTTCCTCCATTAAGCATGTCATTACTGTAGAGTAAGACCAGAGACTAAGAACAATCTTGCTGATGAGATTTTGCTTGTTGAGAAGACAGTTGCTAATGTTAGAAATGGAGGCTGTTGGCAGTTTTTGAAACCTACTAATTTAGAATTACACCAACTTCCAAACAAACTTTTGTTGTTTGGGTTTTTCCCAGTTAACACTGAAGTTTTACAATTCATTAAGCTGCTTTTCAGCTGCACATAAGCTGACAATTCTGTTACAGTTACTAAAGAATTGCAGAATGCTACAACATTTCTGCTACAACTGTATAACTGAGCAATTAAGAAAACAAACCAAAAAAAAAGTCATTATAAGGATTTTAGAAGAACACCATCTAAAGAAACCAGTCTGTGTTGCTGATCAGTTACTTTGCTCATATAAAAAATACCACACCTATACAAATACATTATGTACTCGAGAGAAATAGGAACAAAGATGAAAACAACAATGCACCCAGTGACAACAAAACAGGTATTGTTTATACATTCAAGCAACAGAGAGGCTATCCTTCCTTAGGAAATAAAAATCCCAAAGGAAATGAAAGTGGAAATGAAACCAAGGGGAAAATGTGTTTGGCTCTACACCCTAAGAGTTGCCTACAGCAGCATATTACAGAACGGTCTCTGGAGTCTGGCTGAGCTTCAACGGCAGCAGCTTTACACCATAAATATTGGGTCATCAGTGGCATAGCTGGCCGATTAAGAGATTAAGTAATATATTTACTTATTTTAGCAAGAAACTGCAGAGAATAGAGCCATACAGTCTGATGGACAGAAAATTTTTGTACACTGAAACCAAGTATTTAATTAGAGGGAAATATGAGTGACTGCGAGACTTCAAGGAGACTGCATCTTGCCTATTTGCACAGAACACACAGCAAACCAAACTAACCCCACCACCATCCCCCCAAAAAACAAATAACAAGTACAATCAATTCATATTTGTTCCAATAGTACCACACAAGAAGGACTGTTCGTGTTAACCAAGAATCATCTTGCTAAAGAAGCTCCCAGGCATGGCACCTCTTACAAAAAACACTGTAACTGGTTTTACACCATGGCTAATATTACTGCTTAGAACAGTTTTGGACATGAATAGTATTTTTCTTTGCACTGCATTCCCATGCAGCTGTACAAAGGCTTGTTTCACAACTCTACAATTGCAGGATCCCTTGGCAAACACAGTCTCTATATGTACCTTCCTATAATAAAAAGTTTCTGTTCTCAACTCCTACTTTCAATTTCTCCTCTTAGACCTCCAAAACAGATAAGATGACAACCTTTCATGCTGATTTTTTGTCCCCCTCTTGAAGGCTAGAAAAAGACAGATGAAATTTTACTACAGTGCATCTGCAGAAATCCAACCATACGAGACTGGCTAAGTAGTGACAAATTTTGAGATGACCACCAAATAGAAGAAGCATAAAAGAGACATTAAAACTTTTCTTTCTGAAAAGTTATCACTTCAAAACTGAGGGACTAAATCCCATCTACATGCTGACTGCAGATAATCTGCTTTGTAAATTGTTAATGTACGGATGTTAAAAAAATATTCAGCTGCTATACTTCTAAAAGAAACGGACAAAGTATTTTTGGCACAATGCTGCAAGTATGATACAGTATAGCAGAATTACATCAACTTTGACATCCCTTTCCTTGAGGCAGTATGGAGTTCAGCATCAATAGATGAGGCACAAATAATCCTATGCAATTTACCTAATCATAGAATCGGAATGTTGAGGGGTTGGAATGGATTTTGAAGATCACCTAGTCTCAACCCCCAAAGTCCAGTGCAAATCATAAAAAGTTAGTATGAATAATTATGTTAAACACACTAAGAATGCAAATTATCTTAACCTGCAAGACTGTAGATCTTTCAGAAAGTAAAAGAAACTGATGCATTACAATATTACCTCGAGATTGCCACAGAGGGTGATACCAAGACCAGCTTATAAATTCATTCAGCTCTGAGGCATTCTCCCCTGGGGCAATGCTGTCATCCTCTCTGCCTTGAGTTGCCCCTGCTGCTCATGTGGGTACATTATAAGACAGAAAAAAAAGGCTAAAATAACTGAAAAATAACCCTTAGAAGGAACAGCTTCCAGCTGGATCCATAAGCTGAACTAACTGCTCACATATCTGCCTATTATATGTGGAAAAGCTGCTGTCAGGAGTGCAAGGGCGAACCACCCTTCGCACAGTAGTATGATCCTGTATCCTAAAAATAAATGGAAATCACATCCTTTTTAAGACAGTACAGATGAGGCTTTAAAACCCTCTTAACCTTATAAACATGCCGACAATCAAAATCTGGCACCAAAACACTTCAATAGTGTATACAAGAATAACAGGTGTCAAAAGTCTCTAAAATACTATCTATGACCCTGTAAGAGCTAGATCCAAGTGTAATGTATTTCTTCCTTGAATCCATTAGAGCTCTGATTAGACTGAAAAGAATAGTGAAAAACAACACATCTGGCTCACACACACTAATTATGGGCCTGAAGGGGCACAAAGCAAAACTCTGAATTAATTATAAATGAGACATGACAATTATAAAGAAAGAGCACAAAACACTACTCCTTAATGTAGCTAATAACCTTCCTTGCTAAGGTAAATATCATTTATTTTGAGCTACTGCCCAAGAACCTCAAGCATCAGGGCCGTGTGATATATTTGTGATTCTGAAGAGCAGCTATCAGTGCCATATCTATGTTAATTTAATGCATTCAAGTGTTAAAACCCACTAGGGACTGACATCATAGTAAAAAAATAATAAATTAGTTCCATAATATATATGATATTATATGTATTGCTAAAGGATGTTTCAAATTTAAAGCATTTAGAGCCTGACTAAGGATCTGGAATCAGGGAAACGAGGAGCCAGATGTGTGGACAGGACTTGTAGTTTCCACCTCACACCCCTGCAAACATATTCACTAGAAAAATATTACCAATGAGTGTTTAGAGATTTCAGATTTGAAATTTTTCCACAAAAGAACAGAAATTAATAATGCGTATTTCTTCCATAGGGTCCTTGTAAGAAATTACAGAACACAGAAGCAGCTCAGATGCTTCGGATTCTCAATTCTCCTATTGACACAGCATGACACAAAGCCCTTGTTGAATTGTGAGCTGCTATGATTCCTGCACATTTTCAGCATCCATACTTTTGAGGAGTGAGATAAATTTATATAAACTTTATATAAATTCCATCTACATTTCTTCAAATTTACACCATCCTGAATTTTATTTTGGTGGATCCCAATGACAATGTAATTCCAGTCATACTGTGCAATGATATTACTATCGTTTGATAGTCTTCCTAAATAATGTATTTTGCAATACATAACAGTGACGGTTTTCCAATAGTTCCATGAAAAGGATTACTTCACCTTTGAAATGATGACATGTTCTGGAATAATAGAAAAGTAAATTTAATGATTTTTTAATTAAATATTCATAACACTACATAATGCCACTAAACCAAACCGATGCACAGGCAGTCTTGATTCAGGTAGATTAGATACTAGCATGAACAATCATTAAAAAACCGTAAGGACTAAGAAGCCTTTTTAATGAAGAAACATAGAAATGTTTCCATATGTTTTATAAAGTATTCTTTACCCTTTAAATGAGCACATTCAGATTTAGTTGCTGGCTTTGTTTCAGAGAAACCCCATCTGTACACTACATCGTTTACAGGCACATCTCAGTCATGCAATAGCTATGTCACAGCTCATATATCAAATGAAAATCACATTCAAGGCCACACAACCTTATATACCAAAGGTCTTCCATTCTATTTCAAGTAATCCTAAGAGAGCTCTTATTGCACCTCACTGCTGATGTCACATGACTTTTGTTGGGAAACAGAGTCCTACAACTGAAATATCAAACAGCTCTTACCACAGATGAGAATGATATAAAAGACAACTCTATTGTACTTATATATTCTGGAAGGGTTTTTTCCCCCCCCCCCAACAAAGAAACAGGTGTGGAACTAAAAGCAGAAGAATAGTAGCACTGCAGAACATTACACTGTACCGTGATAAAACACATGCAGCTCACAGTAGGCTTAAGGAATTCATTTAACACAAATTCCAAGGCTAATAAAGCTGATTGTCCACATCAAGGACAGAAAGCAAAGAAGTTATCTTACCTTCCCAACATCAAAGGTTTCAATGCCAGAAAATTGCATGTCAAACCCAACAGCAAGGATAGCTGAACAACCTGTATTACATGGCAGTCCATAAACCCATTAACTCTTGTAGCAAGGAAATAGTATGAACATCTATGTTCAAAGTAATTAAACCATACAAACACAAGTTATCTCCCCCACAGAACATCCTGAGTGACCAGAATGCTGCTGAAACATTTCTCTATTTACCTTTTTTTTAATTAGTATTATTACCAGGAAGTTTCCTTTGGCAAAGAGAAATTGCACAAAACCAAAAATATCCAAGACAGTCATCTGAGTATAAATGCCTTGCAGTGAAAACCAACTATGTTCAGTTAAAGAGAGTCATTCTTGCCAATGCCTAAAATTACAACACGTCTCTGAATTGCAATGTTGCACATATATATAAAAATAAAGATTATAGATGTTGCTTGATAACTTTCTGAGCTGGTAATGCTTCCAGTAGCAAATGAAATAGCTGAGTCACTATAAAACAGAATACTTGCTGCTTTGGGTTTGGCTTTTTTCATTTTAAAGATCACACTGGTGAATGACATACCAGTCACTAGGAAATTGTATGCCACTTATTTAATGTCAAACAGTCAGTTTCATGGGGCTTATGCTACCAGCATTTAATAACTAGCATTTCAAACTGTTAGTAAAGCAAACAAATAAACAAACAAACAAAAAAAGATGAGCCAACTTAGCAAGCTTAGTAAACTTGACTTATGATTTGGTATTTCCAAGACTGAATTATCTTAATACTGATGACACATTTGGGTTTTAATCACCCAGTCATCACAGATAAAGCTATTAGGTTAATATGCAATGGAATGAACAAAAGCCTCACATAAAGAAAACATATACACAAGACACAAATTCAATATAAACCAAGAGCAAAATACACAGCTTTAGCTAGCACCAAAGACCTAACAAGGGTCAACTGCATTAAAAAGACACAGCCTGAACAAGAGCTCAGAATTCAGCTGGCTTCAGTTAGAAAACTGGGGAAAACAACATTTGAAACAGAAAATTTGTGAAACATCAAGTAACAAGGAATGAAAAAGAAAAAGAAGGAAACCTTGTGATCGTTCAGCCTCGATTCTTTTAAAGTACAGGCCACAGGATTCCCCTCCTGTACTTAAGCAGCATGAGTCGACCAACAAAAATCTGCAGTCTCAGTAAGTTGTTGCAGTTATTAAATAGCGTCAACATTAAAAAGGCATCTTCGCAGTTGACTGAAATAGGAGCAGATTTGCCTTTTACAAAGAAACTCTTTCAGGCTTGCAAGTAATTTCTGTTAGGAGTTTAATCTCCCACTCCGAAGTCCACATAAGGCACAAGAAGATCAGTGGTTTTTTAAAATAATGACTTGAACAGGATTTGGAAGTCAAGTTTTTCTTTGAGGCTTCTGAGAGAAGACAACATAGAGCACTACTGTGAAGCAGGAGCATCATAGAATCATTTCTCAGCATTACGCTCCTTTTGTTTATAAACTTAAAACTGGGGAAAGCTAAGACAAAAAATGGCAAAGAACTAAATAAAAAAATCCCCACTTGAATAAAAAGACTTAGCCAAAAGGCTGTATTTGTATATAATATAGGTAAAAGAAGTGAACTATCAGAAATTAAGGCTTACAAAAAGAAGAAAGTATCCTGACACTATGGTCAGCAAGTTGCTGAGCTCCACTGTGTCCAAACAGGGAAGCACCCATAAGGGTACTTTGGCTCTGAACTGTGATTTGAAGTGCAACTGCACTAAGAAGTACCTTTGTAATTGCTAAAACAAAAAAGCTCTGTCCTACCTTGATGAAACAGAACATGATTCTTATGTATAGAAGAAAATGGAAGTGGGCTTTACAGAAACTAAGGGCACAGCTTTTCCCTTTAGATTATGAAATGCTGGAAAGACCTCTAGTAACTACAAGTTGTTATTAATTAAAACAGTTTCATAACAACAATAAAGCAAAGTCAGAGTTGAGGCATATTAAAGCTTCGTTTCCCTGTTCTTTGCGATATAAACTTTTACAGTACCATAAGTGCATAAGAAATAAACATATTACCAGAATATGTTCAATTACATTCAATACGTGCATATACATACAAGCAACAGAATAAAACTGGACTTTCAGGCTGCAAAGGAGATTAAGCAGTGCAATACACACAGAGAAATTTTTATTCTACAGACAGAGAAATCTTACTGCATTAGAGCAAATATGAATTTCAAGGGAAAATTAAAGAAAATCTAAAATAACACCTAATTAGCACACAGATAGAGTATTTTGAAAGCCTAAGACCAAAGCCACGTGGTACAATAAAACAGTCTCATGTTCATCCTGGAAGCATCTGTATAGCTAGATGGGTTCCAGAAAAGATTGGGTCGTATTATAGAAACCTAAATAACAATCTTCGTAACTCAGACCAACTTCAGAATGTAACAGGGAAGAAAACACACAAATTTAGTTCTCTAAAAAATCATCCATTTTACTTGCACATGTGCTTCAAGGTATTCTGTTCTAAAGTCTGCAGCTCCTTTCTCTGCAGCTCAATTTTCTTAACAAATGCTACCATAGCAAATGCAGCATCTGACTGAATGCCTGATAAATACTGAAAAAAATATTTTTCAGTGAATGTTCTGAACTATATTTCTTTATTCCATCTCACAACCATGTGTGTGGACTTTTAGGGCTTACAGCAATGCCCTAAAAACTGATCACCAGCTATTTTCTGTTGACCATTTTCCCCTCCAGTTTTTTAGTTAGAACAGCTCTTTAATGACACTGTTAGAAAGAAATTTGCCTAAAGGCTTACATTCAAACTCAGCAAATCATTCAAATGAAGGCAGCAAAGGAAATGGGAGGGCATGAGATGCAAAGACTGAGATTATGACAATAGTTTGGTCCTGCACTATTCCCTTTTTTAGCTCGTTTTCCCCCTGTATTTAGGAATTACTCTGTATATGTAAATAGAGTTTTTCAAGACTTTGTGCAAATTTACAGAAGGCAAATTTTATGAATTAAAGAAGCAGTTGTCCTTCTTGTTGAATATGGTAGAGGCACTATCTTGGTGATAAGCTCAAAATCTGCTGGCAAGCTGTGTTTCATTGATAACATATGGGATACTGCAACATACGAATAGACAGAGGCATAAAAGCAATCCCACTGGGAAAGTAGCCTGGACATGAAGTACACATCAAAGCAAGTTTTATAAAAAGCTCTCTTGAAAGACAGAAGATCAAGTGCTTAGCACTTCGGTGATCACAACCACCTCATCTATGCCCAGTGAATGGAATACAGAGTTAACTGATGAAACCAGGAGCTGTAAGAGCTATAGCAAGACACAATCATACAAGCTTTCAACAGAGCTGCAAATGCTGTTATGTCAGTCCCTCAAAGCTGTGCTTTAAAAGCTTACACTCAGTCTAAAATGAGTAGACATAAAGATCTATGGACTCCTAATGTCTCTGAAGTTATCTGGTTTGTTGGCACAAACAATGTATTTTTAGATGCAGTTTCTTAAGATTGTGCCCAGAACAGTGCAGTTCACTCTGCTGAACTGTATGTTATCTTTGTTCTAACAGAACTCCGCAGCATTTGAAAAGCTACTGAGTACACACAGAAATTGTTCTTTCAAAGCCAAGAGGGACTCTCCAAGAATCTGCAAAAATATTAAGTATAATAAATATCTAACAGGTATTATGCATTGCATATGCTACAACTCTAAACCTGCCAGTCAGATGTTTACTGCCAAGGGTGCACCAAGCACACAGTCACAACTACTTACAATATCAATATTCACTGACAAGCACTCACACAAAAATTCCATTTAAATCCTGGGAAGCATGAAAGACAGTAAGACTAGGTTAAATAAATAAATAAACCATCCTCCCTGCTCCCAATTCCTTAGATTAT
>NW_008690860.1:0-28186 GCF_000695815.1 Acanthisitta chloris | reverse complement strand
AAAAAAAAAATCAACCAAACAAAAAAAAACACACCACCATCGAAAAAAAATTTTTTAACCTTTTGCTTTGGTACATTTTGGGTGGAGGGGGAGAGGGGGCTTTGTTCCCTTCTGGCAAGCAGGGCTGCCGCTCCTCCATTCTACTGGGTAAAAATGGATTCACCTCTGATCACAAATCACAACAGACCCTTGTGATATCCCAAGTGTCTCTGACAAAACACCCATTTTATTCCTAGCTCTAGTCATCCTTTGAAAGTGCAGAAGTTTAAAATCTTGTCCTTTTCCAAGCAAACAACTAAACCAGGCTTTTATTTAACTCCCCCTTTTTGCTGAACTGGCTGTAGATGGATGGCTGACTTATTCTTCACAGTGGTAACAAATCTGAAGGCACTCAGAAAAAAGTAATTCGGCAACTCAAAATTTAAATGATGTCTGGATTTCTGAAATGACACATTGGTATATATGTTAAAGGGGAGCAACAGAATTTAATACACACGTTCAACAGCCAAAATACCAGAACACACAAAGCCAGAAAGCTAAATGGACCCAGCTATCAAACCACCAGGTACAACCACATTTGGAGGTTGTATTTTTGCTATCCAAACTGAAACTAAAAGACACTAGATAACTTCTGGGTACAATCCACTAAGATGACACCAGATAGGCTGATACTGAGATAGCAAAGAAGGATTTTTCAGAAAACATTTTATTTGAGAAGACAGTAAAACAAGAAAAATACTATAGAAGATATATGAAAATGGAAATCTCATTAACTCCTTGACTTCGTAGAACAGTGAGTTGGGACAGCTCTAAGTCAGTTTTAAAACTCTTCTTGGTCTTCTTGGCTTGTAGTAAAGTAAGTGACGCATTTACTATAATTTTTAACTGTTATTACTTAGAAACTTTTCTCCAGTAATTCCAAATACTAAAATACCTGTTTTAAGATGATTTAGCTACATCACAAATCTGAGATTACATATAGGGGAATGAAAAATGCTAACAAATACAAGAATAAAGCAAGTGACAAAACAGAAGTGCTGTATCCAGCTGTGGGACATCACACAATCTAGGTAAGCACTCTATATCATAAGGGAACTCAAGGCCTTGGCAAAGGTGCAAAGATTGGTAATTTTTATAATGCTGCAATTCTTGCATCATGCTCTAAATCATCCAGCACTTACTTCTCTCAAACTACAGACAGAGACTACAATACAATCCCACTATAGTGACAATTCATTTGAAGAACTAAACGTAGCTTCTCAACAAGACCAGACCCATTAGAGCAAGTAAGCTTTTCTTCTTCCATCAGCAGGCTGAAAAAAAATAAAAATAACAACCAACAAACAAGTCCATGTCCTAAAACTGGAACATTTGCATCATTACTGGAATAGTTTCAAATACCATTTCCATCAGTCAAGATTTAAAACATTTCTTTAACACTACCCTCAATATACATTTTTCTTCATTTCTGTATTTTCTAGTTCCCTCCCCAAGTCCAGCAATAACTGAAAGGAGGAAAAATGGTTGTCATAAATTCCTGTTCAGAAAACACATCTTTAAGGAGGACAAACAAAGCAACCATGCAAGAGACAATTTTACCCATCTATACCTAACTGATCAGCTCCCCTGCTGTTTATTAAAGAAGAAAAAAGATACAAATCAAAAGGAGAAAAGAAAAAGATGGAAACAAAGAAAAGCGTGGACTATCACAGGACGTGCCATAAAAACAGTAAAAGGCTGAAAAGATCTTGAGTGAGATGTGGCAACAAAGCTAAGGTGTAAAGACAGAAGATATCAGCATAAGATAGTGTAATATCAGGATTTATTTATCATGCTATCCCAAGGGGAAAAAAAAAAACCACCCTGGCATCTTTATCAATACCTGCCTTATAATATAATCATAAAAGAAAGAAACTAAGCTCAGACTAAGGACTGTGCTTATTTAGATGATCTCCAACTGAAAGAAAGGTGTTTCTGGAAATAGCTCTGACTACTTTCTCTGAATTGACAGCAGCCCTGGTTACAAAGTCTGTTCTGGAGGATGTTAAGCAGATGTAGGAGCTCTTATTTAGCATAAGACAAAGCTCCCAAAATTCAGGAGCTGTGATTATACATAGAACTCTGACATCTCCTTAGAATCCACTCCTTAATTACCATATTGCATAGTGTGATATGTATCTCTAATAATGAAAAAAACCTACAATATTACAAAGTAAGGAATACTTGCCTACAGTAGTACAACACTTCAAAGCAAGATCAAAGGAGTTATATCTGCTTGTGCCTTATTTCATTTTCCTATTACACTTCATATAAACACAAGGCGAATTCACTGGATACTGTTAAATAACACTAACAGAACACATCCCATTCTACATTACCTCCTTAATAATTACTCTCCGATAGCAAAATCAAAATTGTAAAATGTTGATATAAGAATTTTCCTGTTGATTATAGTTTCCTAAGAATCTAATGTTTCACTACGAGTGCCTGCTGTATCGATACTACCTTTTTTATGTTGCTGTATATTTCCAGCATTGGTAGAATTTTTCTCCAAAAGAACTACTCATCTTTAGAGACATAATACTAACTAAAAAAAATAATGGGCAAAGAGCTGTTATAATTGTAGCTCAGTATTTTCCAGTAAAAATACACTTTCTGTCCTTACCATTACCTTATTACTTGTACCCTGCATTAATTATAGTCTATGACCATCAAGTAGACTAGACATGTAGGAAAAACATTCTTCTTTACTGCAAGGAACACAATAATTACTCCTCATATAGCCTGCACTTTTAACAGCTTAACAATTCTCCCACAAGACATATTCTTGGAGAAGAAAGTATTTTCCTTGAATATCCAAGCAATTATAAAATAGGATTTGGATCTATAATCTCTAGGTTTAAAATAATCATAATGTATGCAGCTCTTTTAAAAGCCTGGTTTAATACAAAAATATATATGTGGGCCATCAGACTAACAATTACTAGTGCACTGCATAGTGCTCTGGTATCTTTCTATGGCAAGAATACCCTTGGTATTTATCACCTTAGCTTGCCACAAGAACCAAAATGCCCTCACAAATGGAAAGCAGTTTTCCATATCATTCCCTGGAGTTCATTACATAAAAGGAATTTCACAGCATCCTAGTACTTTTGAACTATTAGTATTGCAGACACTGTCATAATAAGTTTTAAGCAGCACTCCAATACTTGGAATCTGTCCCACTATTCCCACTTAGTGCAACTTCTATTTGATCAAGACCACACATGTAAGAAATTCACTGCTCAAGGTCAGCCTTCAGTATCACATATCTGCAAACAGAAAACATGCTTCTACAATGTTTAATAGTTGCTTATTCTTAAACCTATCTACTTCTGATTATGCCTTTCATTTTTTTCATTAAGTAAAGGTTACTACTACAATAAACACATTTTTACTACATGAAGCTCCTCACAGAGACTTTTTCAATTCTATCTTTAATATTTTCTCATTTCATTCACATCCCTTAATGTATTCTACTAAAAATTTTCTTTTTGATATTTCTAGCTTCATCAAGATTAAACCCGCTAACCAGCCTTTTACTTTCCAAACTGCCAAATTTCTCATTCTGAGTAACAAGGAAGAAGATATGCTATAAGGTGTTTCAATTTCTTTTCAAGTGATTCAAGTTGTTTCAATAAACACAAAAATACGTAAATACAATAAAAAACATCCACTGAAAACATAAGCAGAAAACATTATATCATTAGTGGACATAAACTACCAATCATTTCTTTGTGTAGTAGCATCTGTATGCATTTTCATTTTCCTCTCAGGAAATCTCACCATATAAACTGATCTAATATCCTACAAAATAGGATTCTTTAATCTGAAGGGGGAAAGGAGAGATACTGACTTCTGGAATTTCCTCAACTGTCAAACTAGCAGAGTGATGGTCTGAGCTGGAATGAATTGATGTCATACATTAGTGTACTTACTACTCAGACAATAGTGTCACCAAGTTTGTATACACTGATAGTATCAACACTGGTTAAACCTAGTTGGCATGAAAATTAGAACAGGAAATGAATCACCATCATTGAGTTAGGACTCCTCGGTTATAGTTTCTATTTAATGTGTAGTAAGGTCAAAACCAGCAGTAGCACACTTGGCGCTTCCCGTAAGTACGACAATGTTGTGGTGAAGGCTCTTACCAGAGATGCACAGCAGCAGGATGAAAGACAATGGTAAGATATTGAAATAAGAAAGGTTCTGCCCAGATAGGAGGGAAAGCTTTCTTGCCATGAGCACAATCAAGCAGTGGTACAGATTGCACAGAGAGGTAAGGCAGTCCTTACCCTTGGAGATTTTCAAGGCCTGAGTGGTAAAGCCTTAAGAAACTTGGTCCGATCCCATAACTGGCTGTGATTTTAGCAGAAGATTGAGCTAGAGACGTTATGCAGTCACTTCCAACTCAAATTATCTGACAACTTTATTATTTTTCACCAGGTGTAAAGAAACAGATTCCTTTTGCTCTTCAGAAAAGCACTCTATGGCAGACAGTAGTGTGACTGGCATCAATCCTACTGCTGCAGGACTCCTGCACACACCTTCTTAAAATACACAGACGTCAAATAAATGCCATGGCCTTCTCATTCATCATTTACTCTTACATCAGCAACCACTGGTGGCTTCCTGGTTCACTCTAAATTTGACAACTTCTATGGGTCCTCCCCCAGAAAAGAATCTTTCCTCCTGTTATCTCTGCAGCTTTCTTTTTTTGTGTGCTCTGAGCACTGCTCAGAAATTCCCACTTCCTATAATGCACCAGATTGATGACTTATGTTCTTCCCAGTCTTCTCGTCGATGCAGTACCTTGCAGGTAGAACAAGGCAAATAGGAAATACCTCCCTTCTGTCCAAGCACACCTTTCTTAATAGAACAAGAAATAATGTAAAACTACCAGCTGAACAAACAAAACAGGTGCTCTCAGTCACAGCTTCCATTGCTATTTGTGCAAATAAACTCTGGTATAAGGGCACTATTTATAGCTCCGAGCTTAGATGTCTTGGTTTGGCTAGCCCACCAACATACTCAACAGGAGTTTACTGTTAATTTCAACATACACTGAACTGAGCACTCCTGTGATTCTGAAACAATTCAACTTAAGAAACCTATACACATGTACATCTGTAGATTTCACACATGCATGTGTTCCTTTCACAACTTATTTTTATCTTTTTTTCTTCTCTTCCACTGTGCTGTTGACAGTATGTAGACATTCACTTTCACCAAAACAGACATTTTAAAAGTCTCAAGTGAATCTTTAAGTATATTAGACTCTTTAGCACAACATTACAAATCAAAGTTAAGCTTACATGAATGCATCAAGTATGCATAACACCATTCTATCATCAGAATACTGCATTTTTCAATTTCAAAGCTTGTTTGTGCATATTAATTAACCAGAAAAAATGAAAAGGCAATCATAGTTACTGGGTTTCATGCACACTTTGCCTGTTTGTTCCTCATTTCAGGCCACTACAAATCATTGCTTCTGGCAGAGGATTTATTAAGAAGATACTCAACAAGATAAACTCCACTGATTACATATTAAAATTATAAAATCTCCCACCTATTTCCTCTTCAGTGCAAGTCTGTTCGTGACTTAAGAATATCACTCAAAATATTCACAATAAAAGGAAATAAAAGCTTACACACAACTATATTGATCTTAAATGATTAAGCTAAAGAACAAATTGTGCTTAAGTTGCTTATCTACACCATGTTTCCATCTGAAGTTAAAGTTGATAATCTACCAGATTTCAACAGAAATGTATAATGTATAAAAATAATATTATTTACACACTGCTTTCTGAGCCTACATGAAGGATGAAGACACATGTGGGTAATCATCCAAGCAAGACAGTAAACTATTTATACTGTGCAAGTTTCATACAATTGTGTCCTGCCAGTCCCAAGCAATTATTTAAGAGAATACACACTTATACTTTGATTTTAGACAGAAAGCTCAAGTCATACCCCTCAAAATGAATGGCAAAATTGGCCACATTATGTGGAACAAACAAAGATTAAATGCCAACATGTTGCAAGGAAGTGATTAGAGCTGAACAACCTGCATTACCACTAAACTTTGAGACGTTGAGCTTCTGCTGGGTTTTGTATTTTGGAGTATGGTGGCAGGGGAGTAGGCAAGAGGAAAAAAGTAGTTTTAAAAACAGGGGTATTAGAAAGACAAGTCACTTATTTCAGTCTTTTTCCTAAGTGGTTAAAAGAACTATGCAGCAGCTCCACAACCCTTTTTTTATATGTACACCTGGGAAGAATACTGAATCCTGTTACTTTCCTCAGTGTTACCCTGATGTGGTTTAGACCAGATGTTTAAATGTTACAGTATGTACGTTTTCTTCTCTTCTTCCAAGGCAAAAGCAAAATAAGAGGAATATTTGACTTCACTCCACAAGAGACCTATTTAATAGTTTGGCGGTTATGTAAGTAAAGGTAGCTTGGCTAAGTCAATGTTGACGACATACAGAACGACATGATCCTAATGAGTTGGAAAATATTGGCTCTCATGAGATTCAACCAGATGCTACTGCGCTGAGAAAGCTACTGTATTATTGAATTTCATTTTTATGAGGTAAAATTTATTATTCAACCATTAAGGTATCCCACATGAAATCTTGCATAAAATAGTTTTACAGTTACTTTCTGGAAAGTAGATTTTATTTTAACTTTAAGACATCATTTACATGAGGGATTCAAATGCCTATTTGATCACCTTCAATAGAGAAATGTAAGGTCTGCAAGCAATTTTCCCAAAAATACCAGATTAATGGAACCGAACTGTCAACAAAATAATGAACTACCTGAATAGGACAAGGAAAAAGTGGTAGCAAGTTCCAGTTTTCCAGAGTAAACTAAAGCCATGTGTGACTGTGTATGTATTTTCTTGGCAGGCTGAAATGGTTAGAAACTGAGTGCTTCGGGTACTTACTAACAAATAATGGAAAAAATACCCAGTGAAATTACTGTCCAGGATTAATCATGGTCAGCTTTTGAAATATCCTAACTGGCAACCTTTTTCTAACATTTTGGTATTTTATACACTTATTTTTGTTTATAAAAAACTGCATAATGACAATTCTAATAATGACATTTACAGTGAACAAAATGCAAACTTGGGATGTTTCAGAAGCATGTGCAAGCATATGAACTAATATGTTATTGAACTGACATGTAACACATGGGTGTGCTTGTATACCAAAAGGATTATAAAATAAAACCAAAACACAGATTTCCAAGGAGTTCTATGTGGATTGAAGACTCCTTTTGTTCTATTTTTCTATTTTAGATGTAATGCATTATGAAAAAGTTAGCAATGCCTTTTTCTTGACCCATGAAAAAGAGCAAAAAGCTGTTTGCAGCTGTTTTCCTTATCCATTTCTTATGTTACATTTTGTCACTTGTATTCCCATCTATTTTAAATTTTCTTTTTGTTCTTGTACAACTATTTTAGGCAGCATGCATCAATCTTGTACTTTAATGGTAAAGCCTATTCATTCAACTAAGACATTTCATTGTTTATATTATCTCAAGTTTTTTAATTGTCTTGGCTTCTCAGAACCCTAAAAATACCAGTCCACATTTGACCAGAACCTTTGCCAAGTAGGCATTTAAAACCATGGATTACAAAAGGTGACACTGCAATGAAGAGAGCTGAGTGCTTTCAAAAAATCCCATATTAAATTCCATATCAGCTATAATTAAAAACCTGCTCTTAGCAGACTTAAAGTCTCAGTCTAAGAACAATGCAATATTTAAACATTTTTATGAAAAATACATAGTACAAAACCCATACATCTTTCTTGATATACTCATTTTATCTGTCCTCCCCAAGTTCTGAAATCAATCAGCTAGTCACAGTACAGTGCACATCTTTTTACTGGAAGTTTTAAGATCTTAACAGACCTTACTAACATGTACGACAAATGCAAGTTTTAAGTAGTACAGGCACTTCCTTTAAGTTCCTTTGTATTTGATAGAAACCAAACACACACAACTTGGTTTTGAGACTTGAAAAATCTTTTTTTTAGACAGCTTGCAATTAGCAGAGGATAGAACTTGGAGAGCTTGCTCTGAATCCCTAGAACAACTTCAGCCCAATTTAGTTTCAAAAGTAGTTCTGGAGCAGAAAACATTTCTACTCCAGGTCAAACTGTAGGACAGAATCCCAGACACTAGCTATAAATTCTGTTCATATGTTTGTGCAGAGCTCCCTTTTTAAACTAGACCCACAGAAGGTCTTTCAGCAGTTATCCAAAAGACAGGATCCCAAAGAAGCACTTCTACCTTGTGAGCCTCTCCACAGCATGGTCTTCTCTCAGGTTCTCACCTCCTCCTGAAACTCATGTCTTCTCACTAAATTTTGGCTTCCCTAACTTTTACTGCTTTTCTACATTAACTCTTTCTACCTGCTTGTCCTTGCTGTTTCTTACAGAACATCTTGGCCCATATTGTAAGCACACTTTCAGTGATACAGTTTCAAAACTGGAAGAGATGGCTGTGTTGGAAAAAAGTATACAACTAAGGACTACAATACCTGCCAAAAAGGTTCTTTCTGAGAGGATACAAAGACTTGTGGTATCAGTTTTGAGTTCAAGTAATACTGAATCAATATGTTAAGGAAGAACATCACTCTCAAAAGCACCTGGCACAAAGCCCCAATAAAGACCTAAGGAGATCAGCCCAACAATGCTCTTCAATCACACACAAAGAGTGACAGTACAGACATAGCCTACATCTATCTCACCTGCATATGTAAACAAATGGCAAACACATTTGAGTCTGGCTATGTGTGAGTAGTTATCTAGAGAAGAAAAATTTCAAGTTTCAGTATGTTTCAAAATGGGCAGTACAGATCTGGGTGGGTAACTAACTTTTTTCAGATGAAGACCATTTCTATAGGAGGGCATATTTCATTCACAGAGGACAAAAAAAAAAAAACAGCATGGTGTTGCATTGTGTATCAAGAATGTGTAAAATCCTGTGATCCAGCCTGTAGCAGGCAGATTTGCTGGAAACCTGTAGATAACAGTACACCAAAAAACTATCAAGACAAACTACATAAGCCTCTTCCCCCCTCCTCCTCTTTTTTTTTTAAGAATAATGCAATTTTATTGCCTTATTTTAAATGGGGGAATAAAAATGTAGATAGATACATAGCCATTTGTCCTGCTACATTTCTAATTAGTTAAAAAGAGGGCTTTTAGAAGTTTGAAAACAAACAAAAATAGAAGATAATTGGGGCAACTGTATTCATGAAACACCATTTATGATTCTGTGTAACAGCAGAATGAAAGCAATTAATTTCAAGAGATTCTCTTAGAAATAAAGTGGAGGTAAGGGAATCTTTAAGCATATTGTTAATTTTGGCAGCAGGAACACTAACTTCATCAAAATAGAAAAAGACAAGGAACAAAAGTAAACAGCTCGAAAAGAAATTAAAACTAAATGTGTTCATACTTGCATTATTTGTACTAAATTGATCAAAGAAACAATCCGCAACACCATGAGCATGGAAAGCTATTTTCTTGAAATACTACTGTGTGTAGCTAAAAACACGTTGTGCTCAGATGGAAAACACAGTATCATCGACAAAAAAGCTGTTACTTCCATGAGATGTTAGGTTATACATAAAAGTTCACTTGTACACCCACAAAGATTCTCAGAGATAATGGCAGGAGAGGGAGCACAAACACCTTGCCAGTCTACTGCCAGGCCCACCACGTGAGCCATCTAAGGCCAATCTGCACAACCTCTGAGGAGCACAGGGGCATGCAATGGCAAGCAGGAACTCAAATCAAGGACTCCCAAGAAACATTCATCAGTGGTGGCTTTATGTTGGGAAACTAAGCTGAATGATAGTAAAAGAGTATCAGTGTTTACTGACAAGTTCCTTATGGACCACATTATCCTCAGAGATACTTTACTGGAAAAAAAAGGGAGGGGGAGAAATAAAAAGACAAAAGAAAAGCTAAAATTGCAACTTCCCTGTGCAAATAGAATTGGGTTTGTCCCAGAAGCTTACATGCATACCTGTTACTGTATGTGAAAGCTCCCACTGAGTACAAGGATTACTTTCAACAAGGCATGATACTAGATTTTACACAACAGTATTCCAACAAAACACAGTTGGTTTACACTATGAACCAAGCCAAAAATTAGGAGATAATTTAGACAGCAATCATTTCATAGCCTTGAACGCAAAGCTACCTTCATCTACTTAATGTGAAGTACAACTACAGAAGTATAAAATTTACCAGGTCAAGCGTAAAGCCATGAACAAGAGAAGACCAAAACAAATGTACTACACTGTTCATTTACTTTATTTTGAATACTCAAAATGTGTGCTCCAGATTTCTATACTGCAGAGATATTGTTAGCAGAGCTGTATCACAGTTCATTTAACTGATGCACTGATGTACTGAAGCATTAAATGATGGAACAGGTTAGTTTGAAACTGTTAAATCCTAAGACCATCTGAAGTGATCAAATGACTGTTTTCATATTTCTCCAAGATGTGTATTGAAAATCTGTTACCTTCAGAAGTACCAGGACTTGAAAATAAAACCTCACAACCTCATCCTGAGGTGACCCACACACAATGGAGGAATTAAGAGAATAAGTGACTTTCGTGAAAGAACGAAAAACTAAGCACTTAAAACAGTGATTCCAAGGGTTACCCAAAAATAGGTAGATCAACACAGACTTACTCTGAGTAAACCACAGGAGTGAAAAAGAAAAATAGGACTGAGCAAAACAGGACTGAAAGACTTCCTGTAGTCTAATCTATTATTCTGCTTCAAGTCATGATTTTTTACATCTGAATCATTCTAAATGCATTCTCCAAGAGTGGTAATGATGGAGATGAAAAAAAATATCTCAGTTATTCACAGCTGATAAACAATAACAGCTATAAATTATTGTAGCCTGCACAGAAATAAAAAAATATTTTTTTAAAAAAATTCATTTCCTGGATGACCTTTATCTATTTGAAGACTCTGCTTTCCTCTATAAAGTGGTCAAAATGCACCATCTATTACCAAAATCCATGGGTGTTTTGCAAAAGGATGATAGGTAACGAATTTCATTATTTATGCCATCACCACTGAGACTTGTATATCTTCAGCAGCTTCAGAAGTTAAGCAACATTTATTTATGAAACTGGATGAGAAACATGTGTAGCACTTTCAAAAAATTCAATGTATGCCGTTGATTAATAAAACCCTTAACAATCCAGCTTCACCTCTGAATGATCCTAAGTTACAACATTGCACCATATAAGGTAGCAGGGGTGGATGTTTCAGATGAGGGAAGCATGGAAAATTTATCCTGTATGAGAAAATTAAATGCATCCAGAAATTGGTGCCAAGGAGTGAAGCTGGGTGGCTTAGCTTACATCCTGGATTTTAAGCATAAGCTATAAATACCCATATACACACAAAAAACATTCTGTCTGTTAACTGCTATGAGTAAAAACCTGGATTTAAAGGATATAGTTGTATGCACATTCACTACCAGTGCTCTGTACCACAATAAATACTTAACCAAAAGCATCACACATTTACCTGAAGTTTGGAAAACCTCATTCAGCAAAGCTTCATTTACCACCACAGAACTGACATTTCCAACAGGATGACACCAGCTCTGATAAATAGTTTGAAGCAGAAGGGTTTGAGCTCTAGTTGCTTGAACTGTCAAATTAGGAAGCTCGAAAATGCATTCTGTTAGTGGGACGTGAGCTCGCTTGGACCTGCATAAAATATTTACAGAAAAACAAAGGAAAATCATTACTTCGGTGCAGAAAAATAACAATTTTGAAACTTAGAATATCAAACTAAGATGTTAGTTTCTAAGGTTGGAACTGTGTGCCTATTAGATTTCTTCTTGTAAGAGTTGATTTTACTTTTGCTGAAATGAACCCTAAATACGACTTGTTACATGATTTAACTTTCTATCTCCCTCCAAATCATGACAGGAAAAATCATATATTTAAATCTAATTATCTCTTGGCTTTAAAATATTTAACAAAAGCAATTCCATGTGCTCCCACCAAACTCAGATCTACTCAAAACTGTGCAGTTATTGAAAACACAGAAAACATCTGTTCAAAAATTGAATTTTCCAAATTTTTTTTACTTACAAAGTTTAGAGTGAATTGCTAAACAAGATATGTCCAGTGACCCAAACACCATACAGGCAATATTCACATACCAAAATACAAAGAGGCCCATACCATATTCCATATTTCACTGACATAGAGCTCATTAAATGATTCTACAATTTTCCAATGCCTTTTACCTTTTAATTGGGAGAAGAAATAGGAGGGGACAGGCATTGGGTAGTGCAAAGGAAAGGACACTCTGTTCAGAAATAAATTCTTGAGACATTATAATCCATCATCAACAAGAATGCTTCACAAAAATTATAGCGAAGTCAGTAATTTTCTTCCTAATATACACACTATTACATGAAATAATGCAACAGATTGATTTGCTACATTCAAGAAAAACTATAAAGGTTCTTTAATACTCCTTAATTTTAGAGCCATTTCCTGCAGCATGTTTATAACATTATTGTTCTTGCCAAAATCACCTCCTGCTCCATCACTAAAATGTACTTCTTGTGCTATTTAGGACCTATTTTCTCTAATGTCCTGCATGGCAGGGGGGTTGGAACTAGATAAGCTTTAAGGTCCCATCCAACCCTAACCATTCTATGATTCCATGTATGTATTAACTCATTCTCATTCTGGGGAATCTCATCCATTAGAAGATTTAAAAGACATGCTTAAAACCACTTAAAAAACCCAAACCAATAGTACATTAATGTTCCATTGGGAATCAGAACCTTAAATGGGGGAAAGCTGCTAAAGCTGCTCATAAAATCCCTTGGCCCAGGAAAAACAGCAGTCTTTACCAAAATGATCAGGGACTGAAAATGTTAAGACATGCAGACACTGAGTAGTTCTGTAGATCAGCAAATCAGAATCTTCCAAGTAACTCTCAGAAGCAGTCACAAGACAGTGCATCTCCTATCTGGATCCAGAAGAAAATGCATGCAGCTCTATGACCTAACATAGGCAAGACAATGCTAGCAATAGAGACTCTGCAGGAGCCTCTATGAAGTCAGAAACAGGCCATTCCTGATGCTCAAACTCTAAAGCCTTTAGCAGCATGAAGTGACACAAAGCTGTGGTAATAAGAAGCAGACATCCTTGAACATTCTGCATCTGATTGGGAGAGTGGTCCTTCACCAAGATGAGTGTAAAGACAAAAATACTTCATCACTTCTCAGACCCATGAGCATTGTGCTATAGATGAAGCAGCAGAATAGAAAAATATTCTCCTGTTGACACTTTTGGCCTGTAAGCTGCAGATGTGACATATGAAACATGATTTGCAAATATGCATTCCAAACATCTGAAGACATTCGTCACCTACTATATTGATATGATGGCACACCTAAAGGTAATATCATGGCTTGGACATACAATCATTCTCCTTAAGTCACAAACAGAGCTCCTCCCTTAATTCCTTGTCAATACCAGGAAACAACTAAGTGAAAAACATTTTCTCTGAAACAAGAGGAATCAAACTCAAAGTGTTAGATACTACATCCACATGTAAGAATCTGGTCTAGAACCTTTTAAGGTAAAAGGAAGGAAAAAAATATATAACAGAGCACACGTAGCAGAGATCCAGTCACTGTCGATCTGAGAATAAAATGAAATGCTTTCTACAGGTCACTGTTTCTGCCCACTGCCTATAAAGGGAGATTACGACAATTCTCAGCCGTGGATATCTACACCATAGTCCAAAGTGTCAGATAAACTCCATCCACAATATTCAATTCCACTGCTGCTCACTAAAAATAAAAACATGGAAACAAAAGAAAAACTGATTCCTACAAAAGAAGATACTTGTGAAAGATTCTCAGAAAATGGATGTAAATACAGGTGAAGGACAAAGAACAAACAAAACCAGATGTTGTAACCTTCTGTAATAGTAATCAGTATTGTTTAGACCTTGGTTTTCCAACCTCATAAAGCTTGGAATCAGGATTACCTGTCTCAAAAATGTTGAGAAGGAGGAGGAAACCAGCAACAAGACTGCCTATGAGCTGCAACTCATTTGAAGCTAATGACACATTTATACTGCCAGCTTCAAATGCCATTTACAGAAAAAACATGGATGAAGGGAGAACATTTCATGATTATATGGGAGAACTCAGCTTTAAGTCTGGTACTAGAAATTTCTTTCACATGAACACACACCATGCCCCAACACACTCCTGAGGAAAAAAAAAAGCAGTCTACTGTTTGAATAAACTATCAGCCTTTCAAGTTAGAACCTACCATATTTTGGATCAATATAGCCTCTGTTACTAGAAAAATCGAAACTCATTAAAGGCCTTTGTAGAAGAGATCTTGTATTAAGCCTTGTTTGCTAGCTTTGGTTTGGATGGGGTTAGTTTGTTTAACAGGAGTCACCGATACCAAACAGTGAGCTGGGTACAAAGAACTTACATGTGCCCTGTATGGGGGAACTGACAGCCACGTAAAGAACTTTGTAGACCAGACCGTGTGCCAGCCTCACCGCTACGAACTATGGCACAGTACACAACCAAAAGGGTAAGAAATAGCTGTACAAAACTCCTGCAGCTCTTCCTATTCCAGTTTGTTCAAACACACAAAAATTTTTTTACAAAAAATCCCCAAAAAATTTAAGAAAAGCACTTCGACCCAGACAGCAAAAAGGAACAAAGAGCCTGGAACATATTTTGACCATTTCTACCACATAACATGCACAAGAGGACACATGAAGATCATTCTCTTGTAGACACAATTAGATAAAACACGTCCCATTTCAGCTCCTCAGATACACAAACAATCCTCTGTGCAAATGTATATATATCCCTATAGTCATCTGAAGAAAAGCTCTGGGTTCCATGAAAAGCACAAGTGGAGACTACAATACTGTGGCCTTTCTAATGCTCATTCCAAGTTACAATTTGAACTTGTTTTCCTAAAATTTCCTAGAGTGTAAGTCCAAGATTGGCAATCTATCAATTTAAGCAGAAAAGGTGTGCACAAGTAAAGGACTATGTAAAGCAATTCTGTACTTAGGAAAATACAAAATGCTATACACCCAATAGAAAAAAAACTTATTTTCAAATCCCAGATTAAACAGACAGCACAACACATTTCTTTTGCATAGAACTGAAGCTGGAACACTAGTTATGCATGCTAGCAAAGCTTTGCTTGCACTACCTGGAAAGAAATATAATACATGGTGATATCAGAATCTTTCCAGGTATTCCTTCTTTTCTAGCCATGTACTGTAATCCTTTATTACTTATTGCTAAAGTGCACTGTAACATTTTTCCTGATATTTTCCCTTTTGTTAGCCTTTTAGACAACGTACCTTCCATTTTTCACCTCTTATTTCTGAATGCTATTTTGCAGAATTAGAACTGTTTCAGAAAAAAAGTGTCTGAATATTTCAAGAGACCGTAAAATTGGGAGACAAGAAAGAAGGTAGAAAACATTTTCCAGCAAAATTTGGGACAAACATGACTCTGCAATAATTCCATCTGAAATAGCGTGCTTGCATTAACAAATTAATGCACTTCAGAGGGAAAGGGAAGAGCTGTGACAAACACAGCACATAATATAGCAGTGGAAATGAATTTGCTTTAAAAGTTTGACTATTCAACGAATACATATTACAGCTACTGTACTGACCTATGCTACATTCAAAGCTTAAAAGTTCCACATAAAATAGTCCCTTAGGGGTAATAATAGTGTATGAATTTTTTTTTAACAATATGCAAATTCTACACTTACTGTACTTCAACAACCCCATAGGAATAAAGTCTTCTGGTGCTATTCAGATAACTTTGTAGGAATGGGAAGTTGAAAATAAATCCCTTTTTAAAGAAAAAAAAACAAGGTGGGGGAAGCATTGTCCATGTATGCAGCAAATGCTGCTTAAAGGAAATTTTAATTGACCCTGGCTACTGATGAAAGTACAATTATAATTCAGGATTTATTTTAATAGTTTTGAAACACAAATAATGCATTTAAAAGATCTTAAAATATAACTCGGCTACCAACCTGCAGCTGTTAATACATAAAATCCATCATTAATAAGGCATTGAGCTGTATTTAAGCAAGTTTTATGACCCAAGAGATAGATTCAAGCAATAAGTAAAAATACAAGTACAAATAATTTTTTCAATAAACCAGGTCAGATCTGTATTTCTATACTGTATCATTAAATTTGTATTAAGCAACTGACTGTGACTTCATATCAAAACTCATCACCATGTTCAAACAGTTATGGCACATAGCTGGAGTCTAAAACCACTATTTATGCTGCACTTTTAAAGAGTAACAACAATAGAAATAATTACTTCTCAAATCTTTACACTCAAGAGTTAAGATGCAGTTCTGAACATATGTTCATTTAACTGAACAGGTTAAAAAACTACCAATTCAAACACTTCTCTAGGGGAAAATAAATCCTAATGTAACTAGCAGGATAGGCTGCTCATTAAAGCTGAACTTGGACAAGTTCCAGAATAAATTTAAGGAAATATGAACAAGCAAGTCTTGCTGTGTAGTGGCATGAAGTGAAAATGAATCTGTCTTAATTAAATGATTTCAAATACACTTTGGTTGTACCCAGTTTGCTGACAAACTGTAATACAGACTTGCTGAAATATTTGGATAAGTCTAGTGTACCATTAAAGAGAATAGTTTTCTTCACTGTTTTTGAGTGAAAACATGATTTGGTCCTTATTATACATCATGCATAGGCACCAATATAACCAATCCATGTAAGTTCACAGGCCTGTTATGAAATAGTTTCAGTTTGTAGACTTTAGGAACAGCAACTCATTCTTGTAAAATCAACACCTCAGAATGATTGAAAGAATATAGTGGTGAACCGCTGGGTCCAGAGGTTTATATAGAGTCCCCAACTGCAAAGCTGGAACCTGCAGAATGTTTGAAAAAAATTTGATTTTTGTTATTACTCATATCCTGTACTGTAAAATACGATTAGTTCACTTTTTCCAAAATAACAAAACCAGTAACCTGCTACTAGAACCCAGCAACTGTGCCTTGGAAGAAGCTGAATGTAATTTAAATGCCCCAATAATTTCAGGCAACATTTGCACACCTTTCCTCTTAGGCAAACAAAGCATATGCTGGTTTTATATTTGACATGAACGAAGGCTTTATCTACATACCTACAACAAATCGTATTTCTACTTCATCTGATGCTGCAGAAAATTAAACTTTTGATTCTTTTTCTTAACATCTAAGCAACTCTTACTATTGTAAAGGAAACAATGTGTAGCTACTTAATGACAATCGCCAAACCTCTGAAGGGAACATGCAAAACTGAAGTCACTGCTGCTCACAATAAACTCAATCATATCACAAGTCTGCATATACTAACACAATTTTCAGTCTGCAAACAGCAACATACAGTTACTCATGCTAGATGACCAAGTTAATTACTATTTAAAAAATAACAAACTCGCATTAGAACACTTAATCCCAAAAACATCTCCGAGTCTGATGTCTTCAAAACTCCTATTCTTCTACACTGAAGACTTCCTGCTATCTTATGCCATCTCCTTCATGGGTGAATTTTCAGGAGCTGCAGCTGCCTTTGCCTCGCATTTGTAGGAAACACTGCTAATCATACAATTTATTACAAAGGAGGAAACAATCAACGTAAAGGTTCACCACTTTTTTTTCTATGGATCAAAATATTTATTTTCTTTTTTCTGAAAATTTTAAGATATGGGATTAGAAGGGAACAACATTTTAAAAGTGACTTCTGTAAACAAGTTTTTTAACATCATTTCTGAAATTTAAATTGCCAGTAATTAGAAAATTTTCAGAATTTTCATATGTGTTCATTCGTACGTGAACTTCAAAAAAACCCCACAGACTTCCTTCAAACAATTGTGAAAACCAGACGACACAAGCAGAGTACGAAGTTCCATATGGCTTAGAAAATGAACAGAGACTATCCATTCTCTGCTCTCAGTACAGTGTATGTTTTAATGGAACAATAAAATCTAGCTTTATACAGCAAAGCAAAAATGAATGCATATTGCAAGAATAAAAATAATAAAATCAAACAAATACCTAAAAGAGAGAAACCTTGCCCAAAAAATCCCTTTTAAGCAAAGACATGTTAGAAGCTCTAAACTTGGGATGCTTTTGAAATAATTTTGTTTTGTTGCATCTGGACATTAAAAGTTATGATCATTAAATTAAAAATTATGATTACTACATGAAAATAATACTGGTTTGTGAAGCGACAAGAAGTGAGAAGCAGTGACCTCAGTAGGAGAGTTATTGTAACTTTACCTGCAGTGAGACAGCATGAGAAAAAAGCTGAAGGCTGCAAGAAAAAGCAAATACCTGGAATGCAAGGATAGGAAACTTGATTTCCCTCAACTTGATTCCAGCTACACTAAGCTTCAGATGAGTCTTTCCACCCACTGGATTAAGAGTTTAAGCAAGCAGGCAAGAACACAGTGTGTGTCCACTTCTAGTTAGGTCACTGCCTACGTGCCTCAAAATTCAACAGACATGAACTAAAAATCTGTCAATAGCAACAATGGATTGAGGGGTTTCAGTCCTATTTCTGGACACATGGAAAAAGTAAGGTGGCTGCTGAAACTATAATGCAGAAACATGTTAAGTCTGCAGCTGCATTAAAGAAAAATGTTTAGGATGTTTAGATCAAATTCAACTTACTGGTTCATCAACGAGACATGCTAAGGATCTGAACTCCCATCAAATTGCAACTGGAGGTCAGTGACTAACTACTATTTCTTTCTTTCCAAAAAAACTGTTTTCTAATCACTACTTAATACATGTCTCCGGCAAGAATCATTTAAGTGATACGAGAACTTTATAAAAAAATAATATTACAATTTCCCTGCTCTGAGGAGATTATCACCAGACCTCAGTCTTCTTTATGTGCTTAATATTTTAAGTACATGTGTTTACACACATCAAACAATTGAATCTTATGCATAAAGTTACGTACTTAGAGAACTGCGTCTTCAGGGATAAGAAACTCTCCTCATGGAATGCCATTAATGCCAATTTGGCCTTTTTTTGCTTATTTACACTTTAAACTACCAGTCTTTCTTTACTTCTGTGAGTTCTAACTTTTTTACTTGGATCTAGGGATCTTGCTGTCATTGATTGTGGGTATTGGTGAGAACAAGGATATGACATTTGGCTGCATTATGTTCAACAAGATCCAAATATAAGGACCATGAGAAAAATCAGTACTCATTACAGTGACCAAAGATCAAAACATTGAAAACAAAAAAACCGAGAAAGAAGTCTGGAAAGAAGCAAGAACTTTCTACAGGGAACCACTGGCTTGAAAAAGGTAGTACAGAGGGAATCATATGCAAAGCAGAGTAATTTTAAACCTACATTTGAATTGTGGCTTGTATCTTTGCATGAGAAGTAGCTCCCACCTGAAAAAGCAGCAATGCCAAACTAAACAAAATCATTATCATTTACCTCATAAGTAAATAATAGGTGGGAGGGCAGGGAGGAATCAGCTGGAACTTGGAGATGCTGTCACTCAATGGCTGCAGATGACCAAAACCACCAGAGGTAACCAGGTAAAAGTTTCTAGTAGCCATAAACCTCCAAACTACAAAGACCTGTGTTTATTAAAACAAAGCTAGCATTTCTATTTTTGGTAGCTTTTATAACTTCAGTATCATTGCTCTGGATACCACAGTGTAATCCAATCTCAGTAGCCAGTGGGGTGGTACAAGAACTGGCTTCCCACAGAGCAGCCTGCTTTACTGTGCAGGGAAGCAACCCTATCCTCTCCCTTTTCCTCTCCTTCCCCCTTCACACAATCCCAGAAGCAGCAGTAACAGCCATTAAATCAATCCTCTAAACCTGCCACACAGAGCCATTTGGTTGCCATTAGCAGGTAAAACAGGGAGCCAGGAGGGCTAAAATATGCTGGTGCTCAGTGCAGGAAACTGACAAACTCAGTCATCTCTCAACGTGACAGCACAAGACAGGAACAGGACATAAAGGCTGCTGCCATTTGGCAAGGAGATCCATGCTTAACCTGGTGTTATCGGGAGAGCAAGAGTCAGGATTGTGGCAGCCTGAGAAGAGCAACTATCTCCATCACCCTTTCACACTGTCAGAACTAAGAGTGGCAGGCGTCAGAAATTGCCCCTTCAATATGAGGAAAATTCAGTCAATTCAGTGGCTACTAACACAGTCAAGTTTAAGTACAAAATATTTTTGTAGGATATAGGATATGATTTTGCAGGATAGTCTTATATTGAGTTACTAGGAGCAAATCTTAGTATTTTTGACACAGATTTCTATCAATGTCTTTTTCAATTGCACTGATTCTGGTTTTAAGTCACTGCTTAGTTATCTTTCTTATTCCCAGCAGAGCTGCAAAATTTGGTATCTCAAATACAAATTAGTTATCTCCTGATAAATTTATTTCAAAATGTGCAGATATTTTGAGTCTATTTCACTCCATTAATAATTTTGAGTTTCAAACTATTTCCTTCCTCAAATTTATAATGCAACTTTCCTCCTTGCTATTTCTTATAACACTTTGGAAATTACCAAACATGCTCAAAAATTACATACAATTTACAAGAAAACAGCTAAGCTCATGAGCCCTGTCTCCAGCGAGGACATTTCCATTTGGCAGAGTCAGCACCAGCTGACCAAACATCACCCTATCCCATAGCATGAAAACTTGAGTGTAGCACTGTATTTTATGCAGAAGAAAAATTGCAATGCCAAGAATCTGACCCTTCTCCAAATAATGGAGATATGAGGAACTCTCAATGGTGAACAGAGGCTTGGTTTTCTTCTCATCTGAAGGCATCTCCTAAAGTAAGGACACTAGCAAGTCCTTCAAACTAGACAGACAGCTCTGAAGAGAAAGAGAGAGGAACTGCTTTGAGTAGGAAGAGTCACAAGGACACAACCACAGACTTTGCTGTCTTACAGAAATGTAAGTAATTTGTAGAGCATTCCCCCAACACTTGTAGAAATGGCAAGGCAGAACAGGAAAGAATGTAACAGCGACACTTAAGAATGAAAGAGGTGTAAGAAGGCCTACAGAATTCTCTCTTTCTCTCACAGGTTTCAAATGACAAGAGGAAAATAAGTTCTAAAAAATCATATGAACCTCCATTGCAGATCGCCCTGGCAAATTTCTCACGTGTACTATTTTTAATATGTAGTTTTAATTCACCTCTAATTACTTCCATGAAAATTGTGTGAAAAAGGTAAACAAATAGAGATAAATTTGCCTTTTTTTCCTTGAAGACTATCAATGCCAAAGTTGCTAGAAGATGGATCACAACAAAAGAAGTACAAAATCGCCATTTTGCTTCCTCAAGTTCAAAGGTTTTCTTGGGAACTAACAGAGTTTCAAATTCCTTGCTCAAGATGCAAGAGCTGAACCCAACTCCAAATGATCTAAATAAGAAATTTGTCAAAAAATGTAAGCTGATTATGATTTGGGAGTTTCTTCTACTAAAAACTTTTGCATACCTGTTCATTTTGTTTCATGAATACGTAAAATATTTTGGTGGGAAAAAGACACATTTGCAGTGAGAGAAAAAAAGGTTACTGGAAATTCTGGCAAATTTTTTACAGCTAGTCCCTAAAGGTCAGAGAAGTAAGAAGGCCCATGACTGCATTAGCAAAACAAAATAAATATCTGAACAATAATATTGCAATAAATGGAGCTGTCACATACAAAATACACAAGACTGAAAGAAACAAAACCATATTTCTGTATTCACAGGCAACTGCTGAATTCCACTAAATCCAGAAAGGTAAATCACAATGGTTGGGGTTGCAAGGGATCATCTAATCCAACCTCACTGCTAAATGAATGCACCTAACTCCACTCTTTGCCTTACGGTACCTCAAAAGCCAATTCCAGTATCCTTAAGATAGAAGTTACAACATCAAAAGGAAGTTGCTGGAAGCAGGGAAGGGTGTTTTGTTTTTTTGATTACCAGAAAAGCCTTTAATATAGCATAGGATGGATCAAGGGCATCATCAACAGCAAGGACATGAATGGACAAGGTGTGCTAATGGCTCACATGTATACACTGCATACGTACAGAAAAAGTATAAAGGCTTTAAAGCTATTATATTGTGGCATCATTAAGTAGCAACCTTAAAAGAATTTTAAAGGCTATCAAGCTATTTAAAGAAAAACATTAAATCTCAGTAAATGCATAATACTTGGTACTTCAAAGACTACAATTATTGTTAAAACTAAATTTACCATCTTTAAGCACTGACTCCAGCACTGACTTTACACTCTTCATTCCTCAGAAACAGTACTAACTTAGAACCAGATTTTATGGCTATAGTTTTCTTATGTTCAGTGTTGGTCTATTCACTGTGTCTCGTTAACATCTATTTCATTAATTTAAAACTCCACAAGTCCTAGCAAGTCTTCAAGAACATCAAAATTATCACATACACACATAATGAAGAAAAGATACTGTCAGTAAAGCATGTCAGAAAGACACGTTCTTCTTAAAAAGGTATGTACAAACAGCCAAATTCAAGAGGTATGCAAAATCAAAGTTCTACACGTACTTTAACAGCAGAAGACTCAGTGACATCATTATTAAAAAATCCATTTCCATTTGCACTTCCAAAACACCAAAAAATCAGATTCTTAATTCTGTCACTCTTCATATATATGCACATTTCTTCATTATATTCTATTCATGTTTACCACACATATTTCCTTCTATTCAATTTTCATTTTGAAATCAGCTATTAAACAAAAAGCTGGTTAAACACCAGCAGAGAAAACTAATTTAAATTTATTTTAAAATCCTATAGGCTTTTGCTTAAAAAACACACATTACAATGGGCAAAAATATCTGTTCAATTGAAAAATGAATCCACCATTCCTGTACAAGTCTCTTAACACAAACCATTCTATTTCCTGCATTGATATCAGAAGTACCTGTAACAGGTGTAACAATTTTCAAATCTGATAAACAGGTTTTATTCTCATGGTTTACTGTTAAGGGCCTCATGCTACCTGAGCCTGACTTCTCTTCTTCCTTTCTTGTTCAAATTACCCTTAACAGTTCTCATCCAAAATATGCCACGCTAAAAAACCTAAAAAAGACAACGTCTACTGAACATACAGGTCCAATGGAGGACCAAACATTCACCTGTTCCTTTGGTATACACAGCTGACAGGTTACTTCAACTTATTTTAAAAGGCGTTGCCAAAGAAATAGCAATTAAAAAAATACAAAGCTATAAACAATTAGGATAAAAGTGCTCGAGGAAAACCGTTGAGGACGTTTCCTTGCACACAAACAATAAAGAAACACTTAGGTTAGAACCAAAGACAGATCCTGATCTATGAGAAGGACTATTTCCACAGAAAAGGAAAAGCACATCTGGTCTCAGAGGCAACAAGCATGAGGAGAACACAGCAAAAAGATGATACTGGACACAGGACACTATGCTTCTCCTACAGAGATGAACACACAGTGAAGCTGCTAAGGTATTATGGACAGCTGAGCATGCACATGAGCCTTTATATTTGGTTTATTTGTTGCTCCAAGTAAAGATAAATACAGCTGCTTTCTTTAACAAAATGCTTTTTGTCACCATTTACCATGGTTATCAAATTCAACTGAGAGTCAGATTAACGTGCTCGTAAGAGTCGATAGTGATTTAATACTACAGAGTTTCTGGTACCTCACTCCAGGTGGAAATGACACCCACCACTTGAGACTGAAGCTCTGTAGAATCAAAGAAAGATATGCTACAGCTTATCCAGCAATGTTACAATGCTCCATGAACATTATGTAGGTAACCATAAAAAGATCAACAAAATCAGCAATTCTATATAGCTTAACTCATAAGCATAAAGCTTATTCAAGAAGCCTTTAAACATACAGCTTTGGTGAAGGTGGTACACAAGGTGAATAACACAATTTCATCAATATAATTCACAGGGAACTATATTAGAAGTCATAATGAATGAGAGGCAATTTTTCTCTTCAAGTTATTGCATTTAATAACTTCAAATTCTTAACTGTTTTCAATGCTACCAACTCCTATGGCATTATCTTAAAAAGAAGATGCAAAGAAAAAGGTAGAAGGTAAGAGCAACTACAACACTAAAACACAGTTGTTCAGAATATGCAATTACCACATTTGAACGGGGCTTGCTAGCAGAATGGTACCACAGAGTTTCAAGGTGCAAGTTTCAGGCACATTACATCCCTGTTTGCCAGCTAGGGAAGTCAAGTGCAGGTCTGTGGCTGTGCATGCTGCTGACCATTCGCTTGCTCTCCACCAGTCTCAGGCCACAGCAGCTGGCACTTTCTCCAACAATGCTGAAGGGACCAAGTGTGTCAGAAGCTGTCCTCAGTCTGAAGCATGACCATATCCTTTCTTAGCTTGCTTGCCTTTTTTTTTTTTTCCTCCTTTTGGAAGGAAAAGCTACAGGTAAGTATGTATATATGAACTGAGCCACAAGAGGCCACCAAGCCTCAGGGCCCCAGGTTGGTTTCAAAAAGGTTTTACTTAGTAGTACAGATGCCAGCTCAGAGACTGCATTCCTCTTCACAATTCAGAGATACACTTAAAAGAGGCAGAAAAAAAATAAGGCACCAAATTGCAGGCAAAATTCTGCAGAAACAAAGGACAAACTTTATATAAGGGATTGCCACCAATGGATTTTTCTAGCCAGAGTTTGCATGGGTAGACACTCATAACAGAGAATATCACTAAAATCCTAACCAGATAATTTTATGCATATAGTGTTAACACTAAGGGAAACAGAATTTCTAAATACAATCAATGGAAAAGGAAAATATATTAGGGCTTCAATATGTCATTAGAATCTATGCTACATAACAACACTTCAGCTTTAAGACTAAGTTTTTGATACTTTTCACCAGTCTAACCAAAATGTGTCTTTAACCCTGAAAATCCTACACAGTTTGAAATAAATACCATTTGCTTGTTTCTAGTACAAATCCCAACAAATCCTGATGGCAACAGTTACAGCAACCAGGATAAACTTTTCACCATGTGCAATCACTTTCCCTGGACAGATATTAGTTAATAGGCTTAATTTACTTTCACTGAAGAGACTTGACAATTAATTAGTCTAAATAACTACACTAAAAACATTACAGATGACCACCTTTTACTGTCAACTCTGCTAAATTTCCTCGTCATGGACAATACTGAAAAATACAACTGCTTCCAATTTACATTGATTAAAAGTGCACTTCTAACAGATTTGCTGAATGCTGCCTGCCACTTCTGCTGAGAAGCAGTAACATTAGATCTGGACTTGATTTTAAAAAAAATAAAATTGAACTAGAGGTTTGCAACTGAAGTTAATTTCTTGTCACACTAATCAAGCTGCAAAACCCCCTCCCGGTCCCAGGGTTTTTCTTGGTAACCAACAACAGCTCTGTCCAGAGCAGTACAGTTGAAAAGTGCCCCAAAATGTTATTGTTGAAGCTTGACATGTTAATATCACTGCAGATTAGAAAATGCTCTACATAAGTTTCTTATGTATCTTCATCCTTATACACAAGCATGGCTCCCATTAACTCCTATTGTACGAGATATGTTAAATCACGTTTCCAACGAAAAGTCATTCCCCTGTTAAAACTGTTTAATCACCCTGTATTACTGTTCACAATGTGCTATGATATATGACATACCTACTCCTCAAACACAAAGATACACAGTAAACCAAACTTCTGAAAGTGTCAAAGTCACTGCTCAAAGCCCTACCAAAACCAGCTACCAATAAATTTTAAAAATCTGATCTTATGCTCTTTGATGCATTTTCTAGGTGATGGCAGAGAAGTCCACAACGCTGAAGCAATCCAGCACACTTCCTAAAATGACTGTTCACATCTGAGGCAATTCTACAGAACCACCTCTGTAGGACCCAAGAGAATGACTGTTTCATTCTGCGTTTGCACAGCCCATATCACTGGCATATCTCAATAGTTCAAACAGGCTTTAATATATGCTAGCTCTAACTGACAAAATGCTGATGTGGCTAAAACTCTCCTGTCCCATACACTGATGGCATCTGTTCAGGCATGCAACCTCAGATCTTTTCTGTTTCGAAGAATACCCTGAATTTTCATCTGGCAGTTATATCCAATTACTGACATAACTAATAGTCACAACTGAATGCTACAAAATTAGTTTCATGTGTTTTCAACCTGTTTCTGCTTCTGACCCAGGAAACAAGCATGCCCCTTAACTACCCATGTGAAACATAATCCACACCCAATCTAAATTGACATTACTCTTGATTTACTGTGACTAGCCAATAAAATGGGCTGCCAAAATCAAGACCCAAGTGTCAATTTATTGGAAAACTTCCTAGATTTATGATCTAATGTTCACAGTCTGTGAATATCTGGTTCTGCGTTTCCTGCCAGTAGGGTCCACTTGCATCATACTAGCAAAACTGCACTAATGGCATGACAGCTACATCTCATGGCTCTCCAGCTCACAAATCTGCTGTGATCTCTAGTTCCACTGGAAATGCTCTGCAAAGATGTTTCAACCAAAGAAGTAACAAAGACAGACAGTACACCTGATCCCCCACTATGCACTTTTAATCCTCTCTTTAGTGAGCAGCATAGTAACAAACACAAGGAGCAGGAGGCCACTGTGCAGCAGGAAAGCTATGACGTAGTCACCATCACAGAAACGTGGTGGGATGACTTGCACGACTGGAGTGCTGCCATGGATGATTACAAGGATAGACAAGCCAGAAGGGGTGGAGGGGTGGCTCTATATGTCAGAGTCTCTTGACTCTGTAGAGCTTGAGGTTGGTAACAAGGTTGAGTGCCTGTGGGTCAGAATTGGGGGGAAGGCCAACAAGGCTGACATCTTGGTGGGAGTCTGTTACAGACCACCCAATCAGGACAATAAGGGTGATGATCTACTCTACAGGCAGTTGGCAGATGTCTAAAAAGCACCAGCCCTTGTTCTTGTGGTTGACTTTAACCTGCTGGATGTCTGCTGGAAATTTAATACAGCAGAGAAAAGGCAGTCTAAGAGGTTCTTCGAGAGGATAATTTTCTACTTCAGCTGGTAGATGAGCCTACTAGTGGTGGGGCCCTGCTAGACATGTTGTTCACAAACAGAGAAGAACTGGTGAGAGATGTGGTGGCTGGAGGCTGTTTGGGGCACAGCAACCATGAAATTACAGAATTTTCGATACCCAGGTATGAAGGAAGGACCATCAATAAAACTTCTACCCTGGACATCCAAAGAGCAGACTTTGGCCTGCTCAGCAGTCTGGTTCAAAGCGTACCCTGGGAAACAGCCCTTAGAAAAAAAGGGGTCCAGGAAGGACACAGAGGCTAGTATGGGGCTATGTTTGGATTTTGTGCAGCACACAGAGTTGATAATGCAGAGATGTTTTTGTTATTGCTGAGCAGAGCTTACACAGAGTCAAGGCCTTTGCTGCTTTCCGTACTGCCAGGCTGGCAAGGAAGTTGGGAATGCATGGGAGATTGGGAGGAGACACAGCTGGGACAGGTGACCCAAACTGACCAAAGGGATATTCCATACCATATGACATCATGCTCAGTTTATAAGGTAGGAGGAAGAAGGAGGAAGGGGGGACATCTGGAGCGATGGCATCTGTCTTCCCAAGGAACCGTTACGCATGATGGGCCCTGCTCTCCTGGAGATGGCTGAACACCTCCTGTCTTTGGGAAGCAGTGAATTAATTCCTTGTTTTGCTTTGCTTGTGTGTGCAGCTTTTGCTTTCTCTATTAAACTGTCTTTATCTCAACCCATGAGTTTTTGTAGTTTTTACCGTTCTATTCGCTCCCCCATCCCGTTGGTGGGGGAGTGAGTGAGAGGCTTCTGGCTCTTGGCTGCTGCTGTGGTTAAACCACGACAGATGGACATACTTCAAGAAGGACGTATTGAAGGCACAGGAGTAGCTGAACAGGGAGACTTTGCGGGAAATTAAGAAAAAAGAAGAGTTTACCAACTCTGGAAAAAAGG
>NW_008690859.1:13165-13500 GCF_000695815.1 Acanthisitta chloris | reverse complement strand
CAGCAGCGACACGGACATTGCCACCAGCACCGGCACCGGCACTGACACCAGTGTCTGCACCGACACTGGTACCAGTATCAGCACCGACATCAGTACCGGCATCAACACGGACATTCCCACCAGCACCAGCACCGGCATCAGCACCGGCATCAGCATCAACACCGACACCAGTATCAGCACCGACACCAGTATCAGCATCGACACCGACACCAGTATCAGCATCAACAGCGACATCAGTATCAGCACTGACACCAGTATCAGCACCGACATCAGTAATCGCAACCGCACCGACACCAGTATCAGCACCGACACCAGTATCAGCATCGACACTGCCA
>NW_008690859.1:4806-13127 GCF_000695815.1 Acanthisitta chloris | reverse complement strand
CAGCAGCACCACCACCAGCTCCAGTGTCACCACCAACACCAGCACTGGTACAGCTGCTGGCACCAGGTGAGCAGCTGATGGGTGGTGGGTGCAGATGACACGGTGGCACCGAGGCCTTGAGCCGTGGTGGTGGGTACCCTGTGCTCACAGGGGCTGGGGTTGAGGTGTGACCCCATGGACTGGGTGCCCACCCTGGCAGAGAGGCAGGAGGGTCAGGAGATGGTGGTGGCCTTGGGGGCAGGTGGGTTTTGAGGGGATGGAACTTAGTGGCAGCTGTGGTGCTGAGCAGGATGCTGGGGAGGTTCTTGAGGGCTTGGGGGTTCTGTGCCCATCCTAGCAGGGCAGGGGTCTCCAGGGAGGATTTGGGGGAGCAGCAGTCAGGCACTGAGCAAGGCTAATCTGTCTCAGGGTGGGCACTTCAGGTCAAGCCCCGTGGTGGTGCATCTATCCTACCCTGGCACCAACCCCCTGCTCTGTCCTCCCTGGCTGGTCCTGGGGTCACCACTGTCCCCTCCACCTTTCACCCTGCCCTGTCCTCATCTCATCTATCACGACACTCCTCCCCACCCCCAGCTCCAGCTCCCAGCTTCCCAGATTAGACCTCCCCAGATGATTTCAGGCCGGGGGAGCTGAGGGTGTCCCCAGGCAGGGACTGAGCAGGGCTGAGCATCTCTCCAGGGGACACGTTCATCTGGTGCTCCCTCCCGGGGCAGCATCCAGTCGGGATGAAAGGGCTTCCCCCAGGGACAACCCCTCCTCCCTGCCTTCAGGACATCGTTTTGGCAGGTTGCCCCTGCAGATGCTTGGATTGGGTCCCTCTGGTCCCCGGAGCTGGCTCCTGTCCTCTGGCTGGGTGGCAGTGCCATCGAGGAGGTGGCAGAGGCAGGATGTCCTGTGCTCACCCCGAATGCTCACAGCCCATGACCTTGGGGCTGTCCACCCAGGGACACTTCAATCCTTGCTGTCACACAGAGCTGCCTGGAGTCCTGCTGGGCTGTCCCCATCGCCACTGCCAGGCAGGAGGGGTGGGAGGTGGAACGGTGGGGGGAGAATGGACACAGCCCTACCACTGTCTCCACCCTTCATCTGCTCAGCACCATTTCCCCCCAAAACCAGGAGGGTTTTTTTTGAGGAGGAAAGGTGACAGCAGAGCTAGGTTTGCACCTTTTAAATTAAGGGAGTCACAGCCTTTCTTCCTAGGCTGGGATGCTGGGAGGCAGAGGAGGAGGCAGCTGGGAACTGGGGGGTTGTTGAGGTTTGGTCACCACACTCAGAAGAACCTTGGGGTTCAGCTCCTGGATCAGCCTGAAAAGCTCTGGCACCTATTCCTGACCTGACCCTTGCAGAATGGGGTGCTCCAAGTCCCTGGAGGGACATGGCACTGTGAAGGGGACAGGGACCACAGTCCTACTCTGACCTTGGCTCCTGGGGCTGAAGGTTCTAGCCCCTAGCTCAGGCAAGGGGCAATGGATCCAGCTCTGCTTCATCAGAGCTGGGGATTTCAAGCCATGCCTCTGATCCCAGGGTGCCTACATGGATTTCTTTCCTCCTTGGCTTTTGGTCCCTTCCCTGACAGCTCCTCAGGCTCTGGAGGGTGACAGGGAAAGTGCTGTGACAGCCACCACACTGGAGAATCCTGGTGATGCTCACAGCATCTGTGCAGGGATGGAGGAAAACATCTGCATCACCTCCATGCAAGGTCTTACCATGGCATGGGGGCACATCCATCCCTTGCCAAGGGATGCTTCCTGGGGAGTAAGGTGTCCTGGAAGTTTTCCATCTCCCTCCTTGGATGAGTTGCAGTGGGAAGGAGAGAATCTGCTGGCATGCAGGAGCCTGGGGGGAAGCACATGCCTGGGGCTCCCCAGGGAGCCGGAGGTACCAGCTGCAGCACGTGGCCTTGGAAGTCATCTGCTGGCTCTGCTCCCCAGAATTAATAATCTGGGTGCTTTGGCAGAGCTGAGAGCCTCCTCTGAATTCAGTGCTGCTTCCTCAGGGCTTCCCACTACTCTCTCTGCCATCCCCAGCTGCACCACAGTCCTCTCCAGATGCTCTCAGTGGCAGATGGAGAAGAGAGACCTTGAGATGGGAGAAGAGGCTCCCGTCGTGCATGGCCAAGCCCAGAGCCACCCAGCTGCATTCCAGAAATGCCTGGTGACTCGTTTCTCCCAGTCCAGGGCACTCTCAGCAGCCTGGTGTGTGCCTGGTGGCACCCAGCTGACACCCTGTGCCCTCACAGATCTCCAGCCCCTGCTCCAAGCAGTCCACACCCCAAATCACAGCATCCTCACAGCTCCCTGGGTTTCCCCTGGCACAAGTCCCTGTGCCACCCATACACTCCACACCCACAGCCAAGAGAATCGAGGATGTCCCCAACCCCATCCCAAGCATCTCAGATCGGGTGTCCCAGCTCCAACCTGGGATGCTCAGGCTGGAGAATTGGATGAAAGGCCATTTGGGAAGGAGAGAGCCTGAAACTGCTGAAGAATGAAACTGCTGTAGATGTGGGTGACACCTTTATTATGCAAAATTACAGTTTGTGGTGTGTCTGAGCAGTTAACTGAAGGGTATGGTGGGAGCTCCATTACCCAGGGCTCAATCACCCTAATTACCTCTCATTATCACCTCCTCCCCAACTGAGACCTGAGACATTCCTGTTTACCTCTCTCTCTCTGAGAGCAGAGCTGGTGTATCCACACTGCCAGGTCCTCTCCATGGGGCTGTGGGTGTGTTCCATCACCTCCATGCCAAAGGGGCTGTTGTATTCCCCCTTGGACTCCAAAAGGACACAGATGCAGTCGAAGGGAATGAGGAGTGTGGGGGAGAGGTGTCAGCACTCCCACACAACACCCTGAGCAGGTCCCCCAGTGGGCACCTAAAATCCCTAGAGGAAATTCCTGTTCTCCTCCCATCACGCCAGATTAATCAGTTAATTAAAGGTAATTAACTGATGAGGGTGGAGGTGGGGATGTTCACCAGGCCTGGAAGAGGTCACCACCCACAGGCTGGCAAATGCCTGGCTGGTCTGGGAGTGGCTGGTGCAGCTTCCATCCCTCCCTGGGATGGGATGGGATCACTCCCTGCATCCTTCCCTGGGATGGAGTAGGATCCCTCCCTGCATCCTTTCCTCGGACATGATGGGATCACTCCCTGCATCCTTCCCTGGGATGGAGTAGGATCCCCCCCTGCATCCTTTCCTTGGACATGATGGGATCACTCTCTGCATCCTTCCCTGGGATGGAGTAGGATCCCCCCCTGCATCCTTTCCTTGGACATGATGGGATCCCTCCCTGCATTCTTCCTCAATGAGCTTTCATCCCTTCCTGGTATGCAGTGAGATTCCTCCCTGCACTGCTCCCTGTGATGTGGTGAGATCCCTCCCTGTACCTTCCCCAGGAAGCTTTCCCTCCTTCCCTGGGATGTGGTGGGATCCCTCCCTGCATCCCTTCCTACATCCTTCCCTGGGTCATCTCCCATCTGGGAGCTCTGAGCAGGGGATCCCATCCTGTGGTCCCAACTGCCCATTGTGGGCAGAGGCTGGGTGGGATCTGGGGAGCTGCTCCTGCAGGGATGATCTCTATCCCCACACAAACTGACATAGGGCTGAGGGTCTCTCTCTCTGCTGTGCTCATGCTGGATGTGTCCTCCTATATGGTTGTGCAGAGAAGGGGTCACCTAGCTGTCACCTCCCCCCTGGCACTGGGAAGGCAGGAGCTGCCAGTGCTGCCAGACCTCGGGATTTGCTATGCTCCCACAGAAAATAGCCACAACTGGAATATCACTGGTGATTTTTGGGTGCTTTTCATTTCCCTACTGCCACCAAGCAGACCTGTGGCACAGGGAAGGGACCTTTCTGCTGTCCCAGGGCTGTCTCACTGCCATGCTTTGCCCAGCCCATGTGTCAGAACCTGGAGAAGGAGCTGATGGCTCCTTCCTCAGGGATACCATATTGCAAAGCAGCTCCATCCCTGCCAGAAGCATTCCCAGAGCTCTGCCTGCATCCCTGCACAGGGACCTCACACCTCCCAGCCCCCAGGGAGCAGCTGTGTGATGGCAAAAGCCAGAAGTGCTTGTTATTAGCACAAAGTGATGGAAACATTCCCCAGGGGAGAACTGGGAGCCCAGGGGAGAGCAGAATGGGAAGCAGCAATGTGCACTGGGCTGGGAGCCCCAGGAGGATGGAGGAGAGGAACTAGGATATCCCCCTTCCCTCTCCAGGTGAGGGGGCCTGGTGCCAACAGAGATGAGGTTATCCAGGTTATCCATGCCCTCTCCTGGGCTGGGGTTTGGGAATTTGGGATGCAGGCTGAGGCTTGGCAGTGACACTGCACTGTCAGCCCACATCCTTGTGCCTCTGCCCTCTGAGCTTCTGCTGCTTTACTCTTTAATTAGAGCAACTCATGCTTGTCCAGGGATGAAATCCGGATGGTCCAGAGGGAATTGCACATTCAGCTTTCCCCAGTGCTTTCAGCATCTTTCCAGGATGCCCCTTGCACTGCTCCCACAGGGAAAGATGCCTCAGTTTTATCCATGTGTGGGCTTGTAGGAGGTGCTGAGCTCAGCAGGGCTGTGCTGGGATTAAACTGCTGAGTCCTCCGGAGCACTTTTTCCAGGCCCAATCCAGACCTGCAGGATCAAAAGGAGGTTTTGTCTATGGTGACTATCCTTTGGAGAAGCCAAGCCCTGATGTGGAGCATCAGGGTGAGCTCCTCGAGGTCTGGATTCAGGTTGGCAGCATTTGGTTTGCCCTGGAGGAAAATTTGGGATGAGAGGATGAGTGTGCATTTTAAGAGCAGGGAGGAAGGTCAAAGCTCAAGGCAGGACACAACAGGAAGGGGTTTAGAGGGTAATGGGAATTACCCTGTAAGTCCATTAGCCTAAGGAGGAGGATCCACTGCTCTGTGGTGAGGGGACATGCCAGGAACCCATGTCAGATGCCTTTTGGATATGGGGTTTGGTGGGAAGTGAATCACATGGAAGGGCCAACCCTGCAGGTACCTGGATGTGCTGGAGCTTCCCAGGCCAGGCCAGAGTTTAGGGAGCTGTCAGTGTAACCTCCACTCAGAAATTCTGCTAGAATAACTCCTCCAAGCTTTGGGAAGGAGTTGTGGCCATGCAGCAAGGAGAAGCCAGGGGAAAATTGGGAATAAAACCAGCATGAGGCTTTGAGGATGCTCTGAGCATCCGATGCAGGTTCACTTGGATCCCTGCACTGCTTCCCTGTGGGCTGTGACACCACCACTCCAAGGGTGCCCTGCAGGATCCAAGCTGGGCCAGGATCCTGCCCATTCTTCCTGGAAATCTGATTTAGGGACAAACCTGCCTGCCCATGGTCGGAGAGGTTTTGCTGAGGGCAGGAAGTGTGATGCCAGCATCCTCCCCAGGGAAGAGTGCTGGAAGCTGCATCTCACCCAGCACCACTGCCAGGAGGGATCATCCTCTCCAGACACTTGTGTTGAGACTTCCTCATGCTCTGTGCTTGAAGCAGAACCTGTTCTCTGTGTCCTTCTGCATCTCTGCATTAAACATTCCTGCCCCAGCCAAGATCCCAGAGGCTTCTTTCCCCCTACCCTGGAAACAATGAGTTTGGGACTATATTTATTCCCATCCTTTGCTCTCAGTGGGATCCTGGAGCTGTTCATGGGCTGCTAACAGCTGACTGAGCCCATTCCCACATGGCAGCAGGTGCCTGCTCAGCATCCCCTGGGCTCCAGCACTGGCACAGCAATTCTGCTGCCTGCAGCCACATCCCTGGAGAGGGAAGAGCAGGGCCCAAACCTGCTGTCTCCACGGGAGAGCTCTGAGCTCTCCAGATTTGATCCCATGTTTAATTATTGCCATCTGCTGTTCCAGGCTCCAGGGGCTGCTCAGTCTGTCTGGTGGCTGTCGGGCTCTGGTTAACCCAGCCCCGTTGGATTTCCCTCCCGTGTGGACTCATGGCTCATTTTCCTGGATGGTGCTCTCATTCCCTTCTGGTCTGGGGCAGCTCTTGCTTTCTCTGTTTGCAACACTCATTTAACTCAGTGTTACAGTTGCACCTCAGTAAATCCTTCCCATTTTGCATCCTGTTCATCATCTCTTGGTAACATCAACCCTGTGGTGTTGCTGGTGGATTTTTTGGGGACTCATGCTGAGCTGCAGCACTTCCCACCACAGATTCCATAACATGTGGAATTAAACAAGCATGAGGATTCCCCTGTATAGAGAGAGCCAAGAGCCATGGCCCAGAAACACCTTCCAGATGAGTTCATGACCCATCAAGCACTCAGAAGCTGAAAAAGCAAATGCTTATGGTTAAATGAACCCTTAACATCACTGTAACATCTCCCAGGTCCTAATCTCCCTGGAGCATTCCTGGTTTGTGTGTCCTGGCAGGGGCAATGTGTTTGGAAAAGCTGTGGTGTGGCCATGGTGGGGTCCATGGGGCACCTTGTGTTCTCCAGGTTCTGACTCCAGCAGCAGGCACAGATGCTGTTTGGGGTGAGCATGTTCTGCTCCCTGTCTCCCTCAGAACTCCAAGCTGTGTTAGAGGAGACATCCCTGCCTCAGAGCTGGGGGGAAATTCATGAATGTGTCCATTGAGATGTCTGACCCCAAACTGAGCCCTTGGCTGCTCCATCCCCAGGTGGTTCACAACTTTCTCTACCTGTTCAGCATCTTCCTTCCTTCCTCCAGGACTTGACTTCTCAGGGGACTTGACCAAGGGACACAACACATCCCTGCACCATGTCCTCCCTCCACCTCTCCCAGTACCTTCCACCACAGCCCATCTCCTGGAGGGATTATGGTTTATTTCTGCCCTTCCCTCCTATATCCCATTAGGGGCATTAAAGCAGGAACCAGTGGCCCTGAGGACTTTCCATGTGACTCCAGGAGCTTTTTAAGGTTGAGACCATGTTAAGCCCCCAGAAACAGTCCCTGCTTAGAGGGGGAAATCTCCACTTGCTGGGTGGAGCCCAGGGTTTATCCAGCATTATTTGCCCAGTTTGGGTTGGATTTGCCTGTGGGGTGGGAACAGGAGGATGAGCTCAGGGCAGATGGTGGCACTTGGACCTTGTCCCTAGGGAGCCCAGGGATGCAGGGGGATAGGACAGCCCAATGGGACAGTGATGCTGCATCCCAGGAGTGCTCAGGAGCCCCTTGATTGTCACATTGACCTGTGACAAACCCCCAGAGGTTTGGTGCCCTCCAGGCTCACAACAGCATCTCAGTGCCAGGAGGAGAGTCCTGATCCTCTGTGTAGCTTTTCAGTGTGGGATCTAACCTCATTCCCAGCATCCCTGGGAGTGTTTAGCTGTGACAAGGACACAGGCAGGATCCAGCCTGAGCCTGGAGGCTGATTATTCCTGATTCTCCAGTGTTTGAGCCAGCAGGAGCTGCTGGGGCTGCTGGGAAGGAGCTTTGATCCAGCCTGCAGGACTCCTGCCTTGCTGGAATGTACAGAGAGTTGTGTGTGTGTGTGTGTACATGTGTGTGTACATATGTGTGCACATGTGTATGTGCATCCATGCATGTGTGTGTCTATGTGCACACATGGGGGGTGTGTGGTGTGCATACATGGCTCTGTGTCTGTGTGTGTGAATATGGAACCTGAGATTCATGGAATCATTTAGGTTGGAAATCTCCCTGAGATTAGATCCAACCATTCCCCCAGCACTGCCAAGACCACCACTAACCATGTCCCCAAGTGCCACATCTACATGGCTTTTAAATCCCTCCAGGGATGGTGACTCCAACACTGCCCTGGGCAGCTGTGCCAGGGCGGGACAATCCTTTCCATGTTGGATTTCTCCCTAATATCCAATCTAACTCCCCTGGAATGTGTGTGCCTGTGCACACTCACGTGCTCACACCATCACTCCCACCTGCTGTGGGAGCCCTAGCTCACTCCAGTCCCCTTTCCCAGACTGTTCCAGGGAACCCAGTGGGTGCTCCATCACCAGCACAGATGCCACACACCTCCTGCCCATGTCCCAGTGCCAGGCTCACATGCCAGGCTGATGTTGCCATGGGGCAGTCAGTGCCAGGTGACAGATGTGACCTTGAAGGTGTTGGGTGTGAGGACAAACCCTGTGACCAGGCAGTGACACAGCTCTGGCACTACCAGGAGCTGGCAGCATGCCCTTGTGCTCACACAGGAGTGCACACATGTGTGCTGTTGTGCATACAGGGCACATGGCATACACATGTGTGCCAAAGGATGCCACACATGTGGCACAATGCAGAGGGTGCCATGAGTGCACACTCATGTGTCAGGGGGTGCCATGCATGCACATACACATGGTACAATGCACCACACATGCACATACATGTGCCAGGGG
>NW_008690859.1:0-4628 GCF_000695815.1 Acanthisitta chloris | reverse complement strand
CAGAGGATTCCATGCAAGCATGTACATGTGCCAGGGGACACCATGCATGCACATACATGTGCCAGAGGATGCCATGCAAGCATGTACCATGTGCCAGGGGACACCATTCATGCATGCTTAGGGGGTGTCATGCATGTACATACACATCCTACAATGCACCACACATGCACATACATGTGCCAGGGGGTGCCAAGCATCCACACACATGTACCATGAGACACCACACATGCACATACATGTGCCAGGGGGTGCCAAACATCCACACACATAAACCATGGGGCACCACACTCACATATACATGTGCCAGGGGGTGCTAAACATCCACACACATAAAACATAGGACACCACACATGCACATACATGTGCCAGGGGGTGCCAAACATCCACACACATAAACCATGGGGCACCACACTCACATATACATGTGCCAGGGGGTGCTAAACATCCACACACATAAAACATAGGACACCACACATGCACATACATGTGCCAGGGGGTGCCAAGCATCCACACACATGTACCATGGGACACCACACATGCACATACATGTGCCAGGGCGTGCCAAACATCCACACACATAAACCATGGGACCCCACACATGCACATGTGCACCAGAGGGCACCACCATGCACACCCTGGGGCTCAGCTCCAGCTGCACATACATGTACAGTCCCATGCAACAGCCCAGCCAGGGGTGATACACACAAACACATGTGCTGATGCACACACATGTGCTGATGCACATGCAATGCCTGTGGCTCCAGAGTGCTACAGGTGTGCAGGAGGCATCATGCCTTTGCCATGGCACAGCCACCTCTCCCAGGGTCACTGTCGCTGCCCTCATCACCCCCCAGCCCTGCTCCATGCCTCAGTTTCCCTCTGAGCTGAGCCTGGATCCTGCTCCCAAAGCACAGCCTCTCCAGCACTAATCACCTCCTGGTTAATGATTGATTTCTCCTCCTTTCATTCAGCCAGGCTCACCCTTCCCAAGCACACAGCTCCTGCTCCCAAGGACACAGAGACCTTGGCTCGTCCTCTCCGCGGTGATTCCCAGTGGGACACTGGTGAGTTCATGCCCCCATGGCAGGGAAAGCTCCCACTGGCAGCAGTGTGGGGACACCAGTCCCAGCATTGCCACCAGCATCTGGGCTGGAGGGGATGGGGCTGCTGGAGTGATGGTTTGGGAGTCACTGTGCCCTGGGAGTGGGTAAAGGGCGTTTGGGGAGGGTGGGAGGTCACTCCTGTCCCTGCCAGGTCCTGTGCCACTCCTTGTGCTACCCCCACTTGGCACAGCAAAAGCCCAAAGTGTTTCCCAGTGCTGAGCAAACATCCCAGTACGGTCCCAGTGACGTGTGCTCCGGGATGGCTCCATGCCAGCAGGATCTACCTGATGTCAGAGGTTTTCCAGGAGAGTTCTCCACCCACCCAGGGGACCCCAACCTTGCTGCTACCTGCCCTGGGTCAACAAGAGCTGCTCTCCAAGGGACACAGTGAGGTCTCCAGGTTGGGGATGCCATGTCCTTGTTCCCTGGCAGTGCCCTCTCAGTCTCCCTCCATGCCTCACCTCCACATCCCCATCCATGTTCTCCATCCATCCCTCCCTCCCTTCTCTTGCCTTCACACCAGGGACATGGGATCCCTATCCATCACAGCCTGGCTCAGTGCAGCCACCCAGGGCAGAGGGGGCTGTGGATGCTCCCATGGGGACACACTCCCACCCCTGGGCTCACTCCCTGCTCCATTCTTCACCCCCTTGGCTCCAGCCCCCATTACTGACCCCCTGCTCTGCACCCCTAGGTTGGAGCCAGAGGGAATCCAGCTAGGACCAATCTGTCTCCCGTGGGGTCCCTCCCCAGGCCAGGGAGCAGAGCAGGACCCTGGGCACGGGGCAGACACGGTGCGAGGCCAGGCTGGAGGGTGCCCGGTAAGACTGTCAGGGTGGTGGGTGCTGGTGGGACCCTGGGGCCCCTTTTCCGCCATGAGAGAGTCAGGGCTGTGCAGCCTGGAGGAGAGAAGGTTGTGTGGAGACCTCAGAGAAACCTGCCAGGAGCTGAAGGGGCTCCAGGGAAGTTGCAGAGACTCTTGGTTAGGAACTGCAGGGACAGGACAAGGAGCAATGGGGATAAACTGACAGAGGGAAATTGAGATGAGATCTTAGGCAGAAGTTTTCCCTGTGAGGGTGGTGAGACACTGTCCCAGGTTGCCCAGGGAGGCTGTGGCTGCCCCAACCCTGGCAGTGTTCACAGCCAGGTTGGCTAAAGCCTTGAGCAACCTGCTCTGGTGGGAGGTGTCCCTGCCCAGGGCAGGGGGTTGGGGCTGGGTGATCTCTGAGGTGCTTTGCAACCACTTAACATCCTATGAAACTATGATGTGATGACCAGCAGACGTCAGAGTGCCCAAAGTTGCCAGGTTGGGGATGGGGGATTCCTGTGGGCAGGGTGGTCCCTGCCTTTGCTCCTGAGGGACCCACAGTGTGGGCAGAGGAGGTGCAGGGGGCTCAGCTCTGCTCCCTGGGGCATCAGAACATCCTTCCTGGATCAGAGCTGGGTCCCCTTCATTCTCAGTGCTCAGAGGGGCTAACAGGAGGGGACATCTCTCTGCAGGGTTAGCATGACCGAGGTGGAACCTGTGCTGGACTTTGCATCCTCTGGGAGAACAGGTCGGCGCAATGCCCTGCCCGACATCCTGGGCTCACCTGCTGGTGTCAGCCCTGCCGACCTGCCCCTCAAGCTGGCTGAGATGTCCCTGAGCGCAGGTAGGTGACATGAAGGATGCCAAGGAGGATGGAGGATGACATGGGGTGGGCAGGAACTAGACTTCCCATGCTCATCACATGCTCTGGACAAGACAAGAGAGATATTGAGGTGCTGGACGTGTCCAGGGAGAGGAACAGAGCTGGGGCAGGGTCTGGAGCACAAGGAGCAGCTGAGGGAGCTGGAGGAGCTCAGCCTGGAGAAAAGGAGCTTCAGGGGAGACATTCTGCTCTCTATAAATCCCTGAGAGAAGGTGCAGCCAGGTGGGGGTTGAGCTCTGCTCCCAGGGAACAGGGGACAGAACAAAAGGACATAGCCTCAAGCTGCACCATGGGAGGTTCAGGTTGGACATCAGGAGGAATTTCTTCATGGAAAAGGTTGTCAGGCATTGGAAGGGGCTGCCCATGGAGGTGTTGAAGTCACCATCCCTGGAAGTGTTCAAGGAGTGACTGAACAAGGCACTTGGTGCTCTATTCCTGTTGACAAGGTAGTGATGGGTCACAGATTGGACTCAATGACTTTGGAAGTCTTTTCCAACCTAACTGATTCTGTGATTCCCTTCTACAATTCCATCCCCTGATTCTACCCCCTCCTCTCTCCCAGCAGGCAATGCCCAGGACATGCAGTCACCCTCGGCGGAGGTGCCCCCTCCGCAGCCCCCCAGCCCCGAGCTGAAGGACACCTCCTAACCCCACTCCAGGGGGACAGTGCTGACCAGTGGAGGAAGGAGGAGGCTGCGGAGCACCAGCCCAGCTTTCCTGGCACGGCCGGGATCCGCTGGGATTTCCTTGGTGCTGCCACAGCGAGACCCTGGAGCGTCAGCCCTGCCATGGGGGAGCAGGGGACGTGGTGGGGGCATGGCCTGCCGTGATGAAGTGGCTGTTCCCACTCACACCCTGGGCCAGGACTCGGGGGAGGGAGGGATTGTTTTGCCTCCCCAGTGGGAGGAATATTTTACTTCTGGGGCATTTGGTGGAGCTGGGCACAGGGAAGGGCCGGGGGGCCCTCCTGGCCGCAGGAGCAGCCACGGGTGTTTCTTGCTGAGTGTGGTGTTCACTGTGATGTTTTTGGGTACCACCTTGTCTCCTGGTCGTTCTTCTGGGTGATGCAGGAGCCCTTCTCAAGAATTGGGGGATGTGGAGAATGGCACAACCCCAACAGCCCTGAAGCAAAGCTCCCCCTGGTAGCCAAAACCTTGCTGAGGGTTCCCACCAAGGAGCAGAGAACCTCAAGGAGGTCCTTGCTCCTGGGGATGGGGAGATGCTGGTGATGTCGGGGAGATGAGCAGGGTGATCCTGCTTGGAGGATCTCCAGCTCCCTGTGTCAGGACCACCCACGGGTCCCCATGCCAGACCTCCTCCTGGAACCCCAGGATCGAGGGAAACTGCAGCCAATGGTACCAGCTGTGCCCTGTGGTATTTGGGGGTGTAGGACACACGGAGCAAGGCTTTCACAGGCTCTGGCCGTGCTCCCCAAATCCTCTCCTTCTGCCAGTGGGTGAGATGGGATCCTCCTGCCCAGGGGTTGCCCAGGCCGGGGGTCGCTGGCAGTGGCTGGAGCCAGGCAGGGCGGTAGGATGTGAAGCTGGATCCATCCCATCCCGGAGGGTCACCTATAGCTGTCGCTGTGGGACCAGCAAAGCAATCCCGACGCCAGGTCCTCTCTGGTCGCTGCTCGGGGAGGGTGACCGGGAGCTGTGCGGGGCTGCACGCAGGGCTCGGCAGCATCACCCCCAGCACCCCTGAGGGGCTCTCGCTGCTCCTGGGGACCCTTGGGGTGGACCCATTCCTGGCCAGGAGGGAGCATTGTGTGCGCACATGTGCATCCATGGGCATGGGCATCCATGTGTGTGTGTGTGCATCCGTGTACGTGTGC